>NC_087207.1:39626224-39638724 GCF_015104395.2 Macrobrachium nipponense | reverse complement strand
AGAAATTACTTTGAAATGCCGATGATTGGTGTTGTATCTGTGTTGTGTGGCAATGGTGTTTATGTCATGGTGTTGCATGCTGGAGAAATTGTATGTCATAGGATTCAGCAATACTGTTGTATGCTATTTGAATTTCACCCTTACTTGAGAATTATTGCTGTGGAGAGTTATTATTATTGTTATTATTAATAATTGTTATACTTGAGATGTGTCACGGGAGGTTTGCCTAAGTAATTAATTATCATTACGGAGAATTGGTTTTACGAGAGATTTGAGATATTTCATGGGAGATTATTCAATAAATTATTACAGATAATTATTCAAGGAGAATTATTACGATGAATTATGGGAGAAGTCTTGTGTTAATTATTTGTTCAGTTTTTGTAACTTTGGAGAATATTTTCAGTGATTCACGGGGATGAGTTTTGCTGAGTCTTGATGAATCTGGCTGAATCTGGTGAATGTGTGGAATCTTGCTGAATTGTGTGCTGAATTTTGGAGAATGGACAAGCATTAACTTTGGTGATGTTTTTGTACTGATACTGATGATTTTGATGATAGCAATTTTTTTTGGTGATTTTGTGATAATGATATTTCTGATACTGATTTTTTTATACTAATACGTGGGTGTTTTAATGCTGTCAAGGAGGTGAAATCTTTTGTGATTACGGGAAGAACTAACAAAAAACACATTGTTTTAGTTTTTTTTTTTTCTTTTTTTTATGAGTTCAGCAGATAATTGCTTGACATCTGGTGAGTTACGGGAGAGTTAATGGTGCGATGATTTTTCTTTTCTCCTTTTTTGGAAGTTAGCCATCGCTGACACAAGTTTTTTTACCATGGGTGAATTTGAATTTGTTTTTTCTCTCCAGTTAGTGTGAATATTATCTCAGTTCATGACTTAGAGTCATTTAAGAGAACGTGTTCGTGTTTTAGCTATTTGATGCTATAGAGTAATATAGGGGAGAATTTCTTGCATGTTTTGAATGCATACGTAATGGCACTACATTTTTTCTCTGGATATTTGTGTTCCAGAAATGTGAGTTTTCTTGCACAATACCCTTGGTTGTATTTGTGACACTTTGTGAGAGATAGGAAACTTGGTTAAGTTTTCTAGTGGGCTTATGTCGTAGTGCATATGGGGAAGTCTTTGCTTAGACACTGTGAATTGGAGTTCTGTTATAATGACATTGTGGCACATTGGTGGTTTTTTCTAGAACTTTCTAGACAGTTTTATTTGCCGAGTTTTGCCCTTTTGTTTTTTAGCAGTTATGCTAAATGGAGAGAGTTTTTATAGTTTTTTGACTATAAACATTGAGTTATTCTCTGGAGAATTGGAGTTATAATTGAGATATATTATTTTCGGGGAGATAATTGGAGGTATATATTATTTTGGAGTTATATTTGAGATATAATATATGGGAGTATATATTTTTGGCCATTTTTGATATTTGCCAATGTGGTATGAGCTATGTTTAGTTCAATTATTTTGCAGCCATCTTTGTTGCAAATGGAGACACATATTTGGAGATTATGGGGCAATATTTGGGAGTGTGTGAGTTAGATGCCTTGAGCGCACATTTTTTGGAGTATATATTTTTTGGAGCCTTGTTTGTTCCACATGGAGTTATTGTGGAAATAGAGGTAAATATTTTGTATTTGCCGAAATAGAGGTGATTATTCTCTATTCCTGGAGTGGTGGTTGTTGTTTTTACTGACATGTGGCTTTGGAGAAATAAGAGATAATATAGGGGGTTGGTTATTAACCAAATGGAGGAAATATTTTTATAACGGAGTGGCGTTATTATTGATATGATGTCTATAATGGAGTTGGAATTAATCTTGGGCGGGTGACCCTTTTTTTGTGGTTATGGAGTTTTTTCGAGTCAAGAGAAGATTTCTGTGGTTCTCTTTTTTGATTTCGTGTCTATTTAGAGAGAAGTGGCATTACTGCATTACGAGTCATATGGAGATGTGTGTGCATTTTTCATGTTCACAAGTGTGTTATTCTTGGAGAAATATAATTTGGGAAAAGTCATGTTGAGAGAATAAGTCTTCGAGACAAATTTTTTGTACACATTAGTCTATTCTGGAGTTAATTCTGTGAAATGTGTCAGTTAGACCTTTTTTCTTGAGAATCATGAGTTTCCAAACTATGTGTCTGACTGGACAATTTTTGTGCTGTTGTTTGAACATGCGTCCGCAGGTGATTTTTCTGCTGACAAGCGATGTGATGAGCCGTGTGCTGATTCTTTTCTTCTGATGGTGACAGATCAGAATTTTTTGCAATATCTGGAAATGTGGCTATAGCATTTCACGAAAGCGCATGTATGAGAGTTTGCTTTCTGGCAAATTCCATAACTTACATGGAGCATTTCTTGGGAAAACGCGGGGAGTTATGCATATTATACATGTATTATGTATTTTTGTGATTGGGGAAATCTACTTGTGATTATTTTTTTTTTATTATTTTTCTTCCTTTTCCTATGAGAGATATGATTTGGGGATTGAGCTTAAATAACATTTCTTTTTTGGACGGGAGATTTGATTTTACCGGGAGGTGTAATTTTTCGAGGGTTATTACTTACGTAAATGGGAGTTTGACATTAAGTCTCTTGTAATTAATTATTGAGCAGTAAAGGGGTTTTTGCTGTTAAAAGTGGAGATTTTTACTGATTTTGTGGGTTGTCAGAACTTAAGAGAAATTTTTTGGGTTTGGGTGTTACGTGATTCTTTTCTTTTTTTCTTTCTTTTTTTCTCTTGTGAGCACATTCGAGTCGAAAATGTGAGTGCAGAATTCCGTGGAGTTGCTGTGATTTCTGAGTGTGTGTGCTGATGTGCGAGTTTGGAGAATTGAATTGGAGAACTTGATGTTTTTTTTTCTTAGAGAGTTGCGATAATGACTTATCATTTTAGTAGTCATATTTGAGGGAGTTAATTGGGAGACGTTCAGTTAGTATTTCTGACCTTTTTGAGATCGTTGTTTGATAGAAGTTAGTATGTTTGGGTTAATTTTCTTAGATTGACCAAAGACCTGACTGACATACTAACGCCCAAAAGTTCCCCCCCGACGCCAGCAAGACGTCCACCAAGCCGTGAGGTTGCTGCCATGTTGTCCATGGTGATTACAAGTATTTCCATGATGGGTGTTCGAGAGAATTCTACAGCGTTTTTTGTTTTTGGGGATCACAAGAAGCCGTGAGAGTCTTCTACGATGAGGGAGGCATTCGTCTTCCTACAGTTTGCTACAGCCTGCTATAGCCTGTTGCTGTCTGTTCAGCTACTTGCAGACAAGCGAAGAGGGATATTCAAGAATCCTAATGCAGAAAATATCCAGAGATAATGCGTTTTGTGTATTGGGAGATTAAAGCGTGATAAGACTTTATTTTATAATGCCAGAGACGTGCAGTTTTACTTATTTTTATTTTAAGCCGGCCAATGTTTTATATTGTATAAGCAATTTTGCTAGGCGGGAGCTAGCATATAGGTGCGAGGCCGAGCAATCTGTAAGACATAGGGTTTTGATTAATAATATATTGTTCGTGCATTCTCTGTAACCTGTGGAATGTGGAGGACAGGGCAGAGTAACGACCTGAGGGTAGCTGATGAATGAGTTTCTAGGGGATGGCGTGAGATAAAAGTGCTTAGTTCGTCGAGTCAATGTACGACAGTTTATGAAACTCTTCCCAAAGTGCCTTTGTGAAAACTAGATGCAGCTAGAACCGCGAGGCGTTGTCGAACTGTGTGTTCGTATGTGCGTGTGCGCTCTTTCTGTTTAAAAGCGTTCATACCCAAACCTATGGGAGGGAGTTTTGACAGAGGGCTTCGAGTCATAGGCAAAGATGCCGTGGCATTCGCCGGGGGAGTTTTGACATAGTGTTTAGTGTCCGGTTGGGAATGGGTAAGTGTTACCTTTACTTTAGCCAAAGGGGTGGCTTGTTTGATATCTTGTAAGATGTTCCATTTTATTAACTTTGTCTTTAACTTGTGTGTGTACTTACCAGAATGTGTTCTGTATCTTTGGCAGATGGTTCTGGATTTCAGTGGGACAGAGTTCCCAGGGAAAGGTGTGACCTTTTGGGTGACTTGACAATGAGTTGTTTTAAGTTAGTCTGTAAGACTGGATTACTTAGTTAATTGATCTTAGTTATTGTAAATAAACGTTATGTTATGATGCAACTCTCTCATTTTCATTACCTGTTAGAATGGAGAGAAAGAGGTGGAGAGAGAGAGAGAGAGAGAGAGAGGAGAGAGAGAGATGTGTGATTGCGAGAGAGAGAGAGAGCCTGTCTGTGTAGTGGGTGTGGGGGTCGGCCTTCCTTCGTCTGTCCACGCTTACCGTATAAATACATGAGGGTTTTCCCATGTAATATATATATATATATATATATATATATATATATATATATATATATATATATATATGTGTGTGTGTGTGTGTATGTATATATATGTATATGTATATATATATATATTATATATATATATATATATATATATATATATATATATATATATATATATATATATACATGTATGTATATATATTTACATTATACATATATTATATATAGAATATATGATATATATTATTATATATATATATATATATATGTATGTATATATAGTATATGATTATAATCACTTTAGCACGTGATTCATTTATCACACTATCCACAGGTGAAAAATAAGACAGGGTGTAGGTCCTGACCGGTTTTCGGCTTTATTTTCAAGCCATTGAAAATAAAGCCGAAACCGGTCAGGACCTACACCCTGTCTCTTATTTTTCACCTGTGGATATGTGTGATATATATATATATATATATATATATATATATATATATATATATATATATATATATATATATATATGTATATTTATCTGTGTGTGTGTGTCTATGATTGCAATAATCATGTAATAAACTCCTATCTTAACATCTCTATCTATGAACCAGCCCCAGCAACGAATCTCTCTCTCTCCCTCACACTCACTCACTCACTCAGATTCTCGCCTCTCTCTCTCTCTCTCTCTCTCTCTCTTTCTCTCTCTCTCTCTCTCTCTCTCTCTCTCTCAGGGCGTAACTCACAAAACCTCGCTCATGTTATTACAAAACCTCCCCAATGTCCATCGAATCTCGCGAGACATTGAAATAAATATACACTTTAGAAAATTATCATCATAAAATAAAAAGAGAACAAAATAAAGGAGATAAAAAAGAAAGAAACAATAAAATTACACTCACATCTTCATATGACTGGAACCCTAACTTGTATACGCACTACACAAATGCGCAACCTATTCACCACACCCACTAAACACTTTAATATGTCAAAAATTAAACTTTTTCCCCCATTAACTTTGGAACACTAGTTTTCACGAATCATTGACCAGCCAAACTATCTGAGATGCGGAGAGAGAGACTCAACGCTTCGAACACCAAACCATTGAATTAGCAAAGAAAAACCCAGAGTTGCCGGTGACATAATTATAATCACCTTTTCCTACTAAAAATATATGTCTAGCCACCAGTCTCTTCGTTAGCGTATCTACAGCCTATAAAATGTATGAAAAGCTTTTTAAATGCTGCCACCAATAACTCTTACCCCCACCCCCCCAACCAAACTACACAACCGGCAACTCTTACCTGTCAGTAGCGGCCAGCCTCTCTCTGCAAGCATTGTCCAGCTAGGTTAATGAGTTCAAATTAATATAAAAATATACTGTTTATTTCCCAAACCAGATGAACATAAAATGGAACAAAGTGATTAATAAGTCATATTTAAAAAACCAAGTCTGACCCACAAAGAACTGTAAATTATCATTCCACTCTCCTGAATTGGTCTAGGTAATCACCCCAAAAATCTCAAATTGTCAACCTCTACATTCCGACAGTCAAACTTAGAGAATTCCGTTTCTAGAATAATGACCTGGGATCCATCTGAAACAAAGAAACATATCCATTATATTACCACCACACAATGTCAAATAAATCTACACACTTTACACTTCTCTCATTTCAAAGGCAACTGTTTCTAAGTCATTCAAATATGTGCCATACCTTTGATGGGTCTTGCCTCAGCACCTGATGTCCTCTGAACTGCCTTTCCTCCTTATCTCAAAGGAATGTGGGCTTATTCTTAAGTGTCTCGAGCGGTCGGACCTGTCATGCACATACAAATGGATGTACACATCCACCTCACTCTAAGATCGCCCATGGCAACAATTCGAACAGACATCAGCCCAACAATGCACACACATCAAATTCCTTTGTTTCCAACAAGGCTATCTCTAGGTGCTCTCTGTCTCCAAGCTAGAGAAGCTGAATGTATATATACGTATCTGGGTTGAACCGGCTTTCTTCGCTGCTTCTCCCTTCTCTCTGAATCACTCAGTCTTCAACTTTTTAGTCTAGCAGGTGCTTTTAAAATTGATTTCATTTTTATGTATGTTTTTTGTATATTTGTGAGACTCTTAAAGTCAAAGTTATGTTTTCATGTGTTTTTAATTGTGTTGTTTTTCTCTTTTAGCCTTGATGATGTAACTATGTGTTACGAAACGCGTCGGCAACAAACGTATATCACCTGATGACCGGCTATATCCTGTCACCCTGTCCTCATATGCTGTGGCCTGCTTGCGCCAACGTTTCTGTCATTATATAACGTATAGGTAGGTATATATATATATACCTATAGGTATATAGGACTATATATATAATTCACATATATAGTATATATATATATATATACTATATAGTATATGGATATATATACATAAGACCATGACATATCAGCCATACATCATATATATATATATATATATATTATAGTAGATATATATAGTAGTATAATATATAATATACATATACACTAACATGACATATATATAACATTATATATATATATATATATATATATATGATATACCTATACGTGATATATATATATATATATATATATATATGGATATATATATATATATAATATATATTTCGTGTATTATGTATATGTGCGTGTGTATGTGTGTGTGTGTACATCCATCTGTGAATACAATATATATGACGCATGGAATAAACTGCCGCTAGAAGTTGTAAACAGCAACAGTGTGGAATGAGTTTATAGAATGAAAGCTAGACACAAAATCATTAGGACACTGTGAATGAACAGTAAAACCTGCTCCTAGAGATAACTGAGCTGGTCAATATCCTTTGGATGCACTATCAAGTCTTGTTTGAGACATCTTAATCCTTGTAACTCCTTGTAACCAACAGTAAATTACCGTCTTCTCTGGACAATATACCTGTATACATCACTTTAATGGTATAATATCTTTTACGGGAAGTTCTTCACTCTGCAAATTAATTTCCCAGAAAATTAAAGAAGCCTTAAATAAGTCATCTGGCGGGTGATTAAAGTATCGAGGAATTTCTGTAAAGCAGGTGACTTTTATAAGTTACGGTGAGAAGTTTGCCCCCCGAGTGGAAAATGCCTTTGATGATGTTTCAAACACTATACCTGAGAACTTGCCTATTCCGAATCCAACTACTTACAAACCCGGTTTCCTTGATTGAGGCTGCTACTACTTCTAACATGCGAACTTGGCTACCCTGAACCCACTACTAACTGCCTGCGAACTTGGCTGCCCCCTCTGCCCCCCCCCTACTGGTTGCATATAAACTTGGCAACTACAAACTAAAACAGTAAACAGATACCCGAAACCGGCTAATTATGAACCTTGTTATTCTGTACTTGTAAAGACAGGATCTCTATTTGTCATTGTTGAATCGCTTGACTTTAGCAAGGTTTATGGGCCTACTGGTTTCTTAGGTAGCTGGATTCACAAGCACCCAGTTCGACTGGAGACCTTCAAAGCATTGTAGACGTAAATGGAAGTAACGACGAGCGTGTATGACATCTGGAGATGCATTAACATCAAACTAATACATAAAAATTCCTGATGAATGATAGTGAATTCATAGTTATCCTCATTGGACGAGTCGGTTACGTGCTCGACTACCGATCTCGAGGTCCGGGTTAGATTCTTCGCTATGCCAAAAAGGAATCAGAGGAATTTATTTCTGTAGATTGAAATTCATTTCGCGATGTGGTTCGGATCCACAATAAGCTGTAGGGTCCCGTTGCTTAGTCACCGATTGGTTTCTAGCAACGCAATAATATCTAATCCTTCGGGCAGCTCAGTGGTCTGCTAAAAGTAAGATATACTTAACTTTAACTTATCCTAATCACCTATGCAGCTGGTGATAAGAATACTGTCTGGTTAAGTAATACTGGATATAGTTCGGCCATGAAACCAAAATTAATACTTAGCTTCTGAGCAAGATTTCAGTTTCAGTTTTACAACACTGGAGAAGAATCATTGAAAGCATATATAGTTTTGTGCTATTCATCGAAATAATCCAAAATCACAGCCAGGTTATCTTTAATCCAGTAGGAAACTACATCGCATCACACTGCAATGTTTCACGTTGTATATCGGTTCCCCAATCAGTTATGGAAGGGGAGATAAAAAGTCCAAACACATTACTGAAAAATGGATATGATGAATCCCCAAACAACTGCCATTATGATTAAAATTACGGTGATTATTGATATCAGAGTGGAAGCCCTGCTTTCCCCCTCGGTCCCCATGAAAGTGGAATGATTTACCTTTTTGATTATTTCATTCTGAGCTACGCAGTTGATAATTGAATTGATTTTGATTTATATAGATTTTTGCCGTTATGCCAAGCACTGGGGCAACTAAGGCCATTCAGCGCTGAAACGGAAATTGACAGTAAAAGGTTTGAAATGTGTTGCAGGAGGAAAAGCTCAAAGCAGTTGCATATGAAACAATTGTTAGGAGAGGGTGGACAGTAAGATGGAAGAAAGAGAATATGAACGGAGGTACAGTAAAAGGAATGAAAGTAGTTGCAGCTAGGGGCCGAAGGGACGCAGCAAAGAACTTCCAGTAATGCCTAGATTGCACCGAATGAGGTGTACTGACGGCGCTACTCCCCTACGGCAGCGCACTTTAAATGGATATTCAAATTCGCACTAGTTTATTATATAATAACTATTGTATCACATCATACTAAGGTAAACTAAAATGCTATCTTGAGATTCGTCAGCCTGTTGTTACTCTTGAGTGTATTTTGGATGAAATGCTAATTTTATAAGAAAAGACGAATTTTTGGTATTATGATTTGCAAGAAAACATTTTTCTCTTTTTTGTTATGCTTCCTTTTTGTCTTTTCACGTCACTTATTCCTTCCATTGTCGTAGCACACAAACGAATAATCTGCCTTCTGACTAGTAGAAGTATTAAATCATTCTAATACTTGTATATTTCTCCCATGAAAGATAAGATCAGCCAGTTCCTTAACGAAAATATTATGATGATAGTGTGCCGGTCACTGATGATTGTGCATATAATTCTCTCCATTTATGCATTATTTTCTTTTATCAATATCGAGGAGAAGCCAAATCACTGCCTTTGACTAAAGGATATTATGCATTTGAACCCCGTGCTTACTTATTACTGAAATGAGAAGAAAAATTTATATGGTACGAAAAACAAAATATTTCAAATTAATTTCTTATTGTTCCAAAGGAAGGATCAACTATGAAGAACTGAAAGTCAAGAACTTTCATTTTTTGTTAGGACAAACGGCAACGGAACATAAACTAGGAAGAAAGTTAAATGACTAAGTAAAACTGGTAACATTGAAGAGAGAGAGAGAGAGAGAGAGCTCGAAACTAAGTGACTAGAAAAAAAAATTAAATCCATCATAAAAAATTAACAGAAAATAAATAAATTTCAACCAGTTTCTATCCTTGACGAAAAGGAACCTCTCACATGAATAAACAATTACCGTCAAGCACCGTATTCCCGTTAGGTGTTGACTCTGATAAAAGCCGCCATTGAAATTATGTGAGAGATGAATATAATCTTATTTCAGGTTGAACGTCGCCCCTCGCCCCGCCCCCACCCCTCTTCGAGGGGTTGGGAAGAGGGTTACCCAAGTGGTTGGGTGGATGGGTGGGTGGGTGGGGGAGGGTTGCTTTTAACGTCAAGTGTTAATTTCAAGAGACTAGCGGATTTATTCTACGGCTTGAGAGAAGGGTCCTTGTCATTCTATTTGAACATTAAATGGCTATTTTACTTATCTAAAGTCGGTTTCAAAATGCTTACGTTAAGAAAGGTTGTAAAGTTATAGCTGAATTTAATTAAATTTTTTCTTATGGAATCGGCAGCATATTTTATTGATCTATTTATTTTTCTTAGTAATATTTAATAGTTTACGTGGCACGGCCTTTTGAACATTTGCATGTTTCAAATTTATCACAATTTTCATGATCGATGCAGCATATAGGGTAAACGACCAAATGGCCACAATTTCAACCGAAATGGCCTCTTTTTTTAACTCGACATTTAATTGGTGAAACAATAATACAATTACATCTTTAAGCATACCATTGAAAAGATTAAGTTTCGACCTTTTGAACTGTATGCTTAAAGATGTAATTGCATTGTTGTTTCACCAATTAAATATCGAGTGAAAAAAAAGGTCATTTCGAGTGGAATGGTGGGCATTTGGTCGTTTACCCTAACTGCATAGTCTACAGTCTAACTTCGATTTTGAAGTCAGATAAGCTCTTGATTTAGGGGAACAAGGCTAGAAACATTCGGTGTCTACAGAGAAACAAAAGAAAATAAAAACATCATTTTCACCCCAAGGCTCCTGTGTTCACTCAACGAGAACTATTTATTGGCCTGATTTGAGGTATCACCCATACTCTGTCAAGATCTGACGGGAAACTAATATATATGTAAATAGCGGTGGAGATGCTCTGTTGTTTATCACATTTCTCTAAAGTTTCGCTTCATTTTCTGTTTTCCTCCTCGTTTCTTGAAGCTTAATGACGTTCGGCGTATAAGTATACTGGAGTATTGTCAAGTGGGCATATCTAAAATACGTTTACAAAAATGCGAGATATAAAGTCTACAAGACTAATACATATTGTAATAAAAGATGTGATGAAAATTAAGATGACTGGTCGTGTCCGCCATTTGTGTTTGATAAAAAGCAAAAATTTCATCTAAGGACTGGGTTCAGTGAGAACAACTTAAAACAAGCCGAGAATGTGAAACTATAATCCAAACACGCTCCCACTGAATTAAAAATAAATAAATAAATAAAGCGAGCCCGATTTATTCCAACAATTATTTTTCGAGACTGAACTGATATAGTCCAACATTTCACGCCGGAAGCGCTCGTGATGAATAGCCTGATAACATCGGTGCAAAAAAAAAAAAAGCAAAACTGTTAATTATTCATAACCGTGAAATACGTCAAATACCTTGATACTCCCCAATGGTACAGATATTTTCCAAATTGATAATCGAAATTATTTTTATTGATGAAATTAAAGAAACTTTATGATTATAGTACTCTCTCTCTCTCTCTCTCATCTCTCTCTCTCTCTCTCTCTCTCGCTCTCTCTGCTCTCTCACTCTCTCTCTATATATATATATATATATATATATATATATATATATATATATATATATATATATATATATATATATATACATGCAACATACATACATACATATATACACACACGCATGCACACACATATACATACATACATACATACAATATTTACATACATACACACACACACACACACACACATATATATATATTATATATATATATATATATATATATATATATATATATATTTAAATAAATAACTGAATATAGTATATTATATATAGTATACATATTACACTTATAAACAACTATTTAATACGCCCTTTAGCTCGGTTAGGATTTTTTTTGTTTCTGAATGAAAGAAAGTAATGTTTCATTTGCCTCAGTCATAAAATGTAATGAGCCCATTAAACTCTGAAAGAGGATTTCATAACCAGGTTCAAGGACTTTCATGATCATCTGGTACATATTCAAGTTGCAAAACCTTTCACTGCACCACCGGAAGAAGTTCCAGAAATTTATCAGATGGAAATCATTCACTTAAAAGCCAATGATGCACAAAAAAAACTGTGTACTTGAGGAATATTGGGAGTTACAAAGGTTTGCTGCAGGTAATTTTTCGTATATACCTGAACAAATATTTTCGAAAATGAAACTAGTAAAATCGAAACTTAGAACAAGGCTTACTGATGAGGATTTTCACCAAGTTTTGAGGCTTTTCTGTCACAAATATTGAAACGATATTGCTAAACTTGCAAAGAAGATGCAGCATCAAATATCCCATTAAAGCTGAGCTAAATAGTATTATCCCTATTTTGTCTTTCTGCCCACAGTAAAAAATAAGCTGGCATTTATGGAACATCTTTTGTTTATAACAACAGCACCTATATAAGCAATAACCGCCCCAATGTCTACAGCTAAAGTAAAGAGAATAAAAATGTGAACTTTTTTCTCGATAGTGAGGATAATTCTAATATAAAGCCCTTATCTAAATTAGGGATG
>NC_087207.1:39603912-39625724 GCF_015104395.2 Macrobrachium nipponense | reverse complement strand
CATCGTAAGCAGGTCTTATAAAGGTTGCTAAGTTTATTATTACTGATAATGTTATTACCAATATATTCAAAAGGGAGTTTTTATATAAATACTTACAGAGGGGTTTCATAAAACTCGTCGGGTACAGAAGTTTCTTCAAGGTTAACATCATACACCTCCTCATTGTTGTTGGACCTTGGTAGAGGTGTACTTAAATCGGTATGTTCACGATTCTCCATTTGAAAATGAATGAACAACCCGGCCTGCATGCTCGGGTGTACGGAGTATATACAGATCCCAGTCAAGTCCTGTCACCAACTTTTATGCTTCTTGGCTTGAGAAGAAGAGGGTGGGGTGGGGTGGGGAGGGGGTGGGGGGGGTAGTAGTGGTGGTGGTGGGTGGAAGAATATAATCGTCAGATGTGGAAACGCTGTCATGAAATGTACGCCAGTTTTCCGATATGTTATAAATCTCGTTGTGATGCTGATGTACCTTGCCAACAGATATAAGAATATGAACTTCGTTTTTCCAATATGTTATATCTCGTTGTGATGCTGCAAATTAAATCCTGTTGTAATTGCCATATCGAGTTTTATTTCGTCTCATCTCGTTTTAATGCTGTACGTTGACAACAAATAAGACTCATCATCTCCTCCTCCTCCTCCTCCTCCTCCTCCTCCCCCTCCTCTACCTCGGGGGGCAGTGATAGGGCGGTGCGACAGATACTTCCTGTTTGAACATGAACTTTGTGATAGGCAGTCAGCTTTGCGGTCACTGGAGGAGAGAGAGAGAGAGATAGGGAGAGACAAACAGAAAAAGCAGAGTACATACCGGTGTCAAGTGGCACGATAATTATACCTTATACACGTGCATGAGCTACGTTACAAGTGAAAAAAAAACATTTTATATATGGTGACGTCATGGTCAGACTCTTTAAAAAAAATAAAAAACACCTCATGTAAGTACATAATAATAATTAAAAGATACCCCATGTAAGGAGATAAACTATTACCATCTCATTATTGTGCCCATATGTAGATATAGCCCGCGTAAGGAGATACTCTTATCTGGATGACCCGCCCCTCAAAGGGCTAATGTACGGAAATGAGGCGATTTGGTTTTGAGGCGATTTGGTTTTTGAGGGGATTTGGGCCCCTTTTCCCCTAACTGGAGTTACAAGTTTGCTGCAGTACTTTTTCGGGTTTGTTTTTGGGAGTTAAGTATATACCTGAACAATATTTTCCGAAAATGAAACTAGTAAAATCGAAACTTAGAACAAGGCTTACTGATGAGGATTTCCACTTAATTTTGAGGTTTTTCTGTCACAAATATTGAAAACGATATTGCTAAATTTGCAAAGAAGATGCAGCATCAAATATCCCATTAAAGCTGAGCTAAATAGTATTAATCCCTTTTTGTCTTTTCTGCCCACAGTAAAAAATAAGCTGGCAATTTTTATGGAACATCTTTGTTTATAACAACGCACCTATATAGCAATAACCGCCCCAATGTCTACAGCTAAAGCAAAGAGAATAAAAATGTGAACTTTTTTCTCTATAGTGAGGATAATTCTAATATACAGCCCCTATCTAAATTAGGGATGTTAATGTGGCCCTTTCGTGCTAAAAGGTTGGAGATTTCTGACCTATAGGCAACCTCGGCCTTCCTTATACTGGATATCCAACCCGATCCCTTCGTCCCCCTGCCTCAGTTCCCCATCTCCTCCCCTCCCTCCACCCACGCAATGGCCCCCTGTCTGCGACGTTCTGTAAAATCCAAACTTTTCAATCGAGAGGAAGGGTCGCCCGTTTTTCAAAGGGCCATGAATATGGATATGAATCTGCTTGGAATGGGTTCTCACCTATTATGCAGCTCACCGAGAGAGAGAGAGAGAGAGAGAGAGAGAGAGAGAGAGAGAGAGAGAGAGAGGCACTGTAAGTTAGTTATTGCCCTTTTCTATTTCAAAACTGACGAGAGGTGTCAGGTTGCCAATTTTTTATGAATAATCTGGCTTGTGACTAATAACCAACGAGAAGGAAAAGGGGTATAAAAGTCTCTTGTAAATTTGGTTATTCATCTTTTTATTCTATCATATTATTCAGCGCAACGTCAGGCTTGATTTGCAACATATCCTTTACATTCAGTTCTATTATTTTCCTCCTATCCAGAATGAGATTAAGAACTGAGCTATTAGTGTAATCGCGATGTGGTTTACGAAATAGAAGGCAAGACCTCGTAACTGAATCCTTTGCGTTATCACAAAAAAAAAACTTGAAAGCGAAGGACAATAGTTGATCGTTAACGTATTTCTGATTTGTAAAAGTAATCTTCCTTCCCTATTAATTGTTTCAATTTTTATAAGAATATTTACCCTTAATACCCGTCTGACTAATAAGCAACATGATTCAACACATAGTTCAACATGCGTTATGTATTTGTGCATAAGGAAATATTGCTTTCATTTTCTTTCATTTCCTAAAGTCATAGGTTGACCCCATCAACAGGAGCCCTTGACATTTTTCTATCATCCCGAAACTCTAGCTATTACAAATGACTAAAACATCTTTAGTAGATATTAAAGACTAATCATTTTCACAAGCAACCACACGGTTATGGGCACGGCCGTCATCTTTACAGGTTCCCCTCTGTATCATGATACTTCCATTAATGAAGTAATGTTTGAATGGAGGGGGGAAAACCACCCAGATGATCATCATCTCCTCTCAAAAACGATTTAATGCATCTGTTATATCGCAATCAACTGGGCCGTACCTGTAGTAGGTACTTCCCTGTCTCGTAAGTTATATTAATAATAATACTCTCCTCACCCTGCCGCGCCATGATACGGAAATGGAATCTTTCTTGTATTTCCCAACATTTCCTTCTCAATATCCGTTGGTACCCTCCCCTTGCCTCGGGCGAGGTGGTGGGTGGGGTGGGGGGGGGGGGTGGGGGGGGGGTGATGTGTGGGCCCAGAGCCAGTACCCTTTCATCCTCACGATGGATATTAAACCCGGAATTATACGATCTGATTCGAATTCTGAAGGAATTTCTGGGTAAAACTCATTTCTTTACCGAATCTAAGTGGGCAGATCTATATTACGCTAACTTTTGTGTTCCTATTAACAATTATATTATGGACATCAAATTGTCTCCAAATGCAGCTATTCAGCAGCCATTCTTTATTTTTTCTTTAATTAACAAGTAAGGGAAAATGACATAAAACTAAAAAAACATTGGAAAATTTAAAGACTATAGGATATAGGAGTACCGAATTTAGAACAATAAGCATAATAGAAGAGAGAGAGAGAGAGAGAGAGAGAGAGAGAGAGAGAGAGAGAGAGAGAGAGAGAGAATCCTTATCTAGAAAGTAGAGCATACATTAGAAAAAATATAGAAATTTTATTTTGCTAAAAAGTTTATTTATATATATATATATATATATATCATATATATATATATATATATATATATATATATATATATATATATATATATCTATATATATACCACGACACACACACACACACACACATATATTATATATATTATATATATATATATATATATATATATATATATATATATATATATATATATATATATATGAGTGGAGGTTATGTATATCAAAGTTATTCATACACATACTCTCTCGAGTAATAAGTAACGCGTTGTTAACATTAATGCCTATTTGGTTACCACAGTACTAATGATTCAGAATTCTCCCATCCGATAATGATAATCACATGAATATGCCAAGGATTTTTTGAATGTATAATGAATAACTACTGGTCAGCATGAGACTATATCATATATATTCATATAACTCTAGACATAAAGCTGGAATATTAGCTTGTATGTTCTGTAGCAAGAATGTAACTGTACACTTTAATTTGGAACCATAGATCAAAATCAGTTCTTATAAAAAAAACTATAACATGTGATAGGATGAAGACTAATGATATTATATATATTTTCTTATCATAAGAGAAATTTTAATCAAGGCCTCTGCGCTAGAATTATTCACTCCTTTTTTCTTAAATCAGTCTCTTCACTCATGGAGTACATGTAGTGTTTTCTTAATATGTAATGATTTGAATTGCAAGTGCCTATTTCAGCGAGATATCATCTTACATAGTTCTTCCAAATCCCATGCAATGATAGACGTCCACCTTCAAACTCTAACAAAACTTTTGTCTCCGAGTCTTCCTAACAAAATAAGTACTATGTGCGCTAGCATCGGGCATGCCACTTACCAATCATCACTTCTCTCTCTCTCTCTCTCTCTCTCTCTTTTGAATATTATTTGCTGTTTTTAATCACCACTCCTTTTATCTGCCAACGACGGTTATTCAACAAATCACCCATTCTTTCTTACTCATTCTCTCTCTCTCTCTCTCTCTCTCTCTCTCTCTCTCTCTCTCTCTCTCTCTCTCTCTCTCTCAATGTCAATGATTTTAAGAAGTGACCTCCATTCACCCGGAGTTTACGGAACACCACTCGACAACATGAAAATAATCTCCTTAGTTTTAAGAAGAAATCTAACTATCAGATTCAGTTTTGTATAGAGATATTTAGCTTCACTACCTGTGTCATGAAGATGACACACATCTGCCTTTATTATTTAAAAGGTATATGCATCTAACTTGTATATTAATTAGCATTTGTGATATAGTGGGTTCTGTGTTCACTTAATTATTCTAACTCTTTGAGCTCCAGACTTAACATTTAGGCAGATTTCATTACCCATTTCTTTTCGGATTTCAGCACATTCAGTGGAAAGTATACTAGAAAATATTAGAAAATGAAAGGTCCACCGTCGCTCTTATAGTACGAATACATTAATATGTTGTGAAAAACAACAAAAGAATGTGCTCTTCGCTTCTCTATTAGGACAGCCTTCATCCTTGATATTCGAAATTGAGTGTCAAGAATAAAAAGAAAATTCTGTGTTGTTCGCCAATCAGACAACATCTTTTTCAGTTACAATAACGCCTCTCCTCTGGCTTGAAAAAGTAATTCAATCTGAGCTTTTTATCTGAACATCATATATGAGCACAAATCATTAATCGTGACCTCTAGTCATTTAATTTTGTAGCATCAAAATCGTTTTAGACAAACGAAAAAATCAGATATATTTACTACATAAATCGACGAAGCGACTTGACTGATTTCAGAAAACCCAATATGAATTAAGCGTCGAGATAAGATGGACAGATATATATATATATATATATATATATATATATATATATTATATATATATATATATATATATATATATCCATATATATATATATAGTATAATAATATCATGGGAAGATGAAACAAAAATAGAAGCTAAAGTTAATGTTTGAGAGAGTGCTGAACAAATGAGAGAGAGAGAGAGAGAGAGAGAGAGAGACCTAACTTGAAATGAAACTGACTTTTCTCTCATGGGGGAAAAAAAGTGATCCTTCGCGTGTTCTTACGTAAATCTTCATTAAAGACTTAATCTCATTCGGGTTTCATGGCAGAGCTCTGCGAGTATTCGAGTTTCATCAGGCCAGATTTAAATTCTTGGTAAGGACTGTGCACTTATCCCCCACACACCTGACCACCAACTCACACTCACACACACACACACACACACAGAGAGAGAGAGAGAGAGAGAGAGAGAGAGAGAGACTGGATAGTGGAAGGCCGGGAGGCAGTGGCGATAAGACAGACGAAGGCTAATGGCCCATTAGCTTAAATTCATGCAAATCCTCACCCGGGGCGACATTGCTAAGATTAGGACACCTACACTTTGTGTCTCTTGCGGGTATTACAATAGGAATATAATTTCTCACATAGTTTTTAATACAATTAATGTCAGATATAAATTTAAGAACAGCCTCTAGCTAATCTTTCGTCCCATTTACTTTTTTAAATTGTTAATATTCAATTTTTTTTACCTTTTTTAATTTCTCTTCCAAGAGTATGTATACTAAAATGAGTAAAGAAAGGAAATTTGGGGAATATGCAGTCTTCATTACATTTCCCATACTTATCCACGAAGGTAACCAACCGGTATGTAAGTCATTGATTTCTCTCTCTCTCTCTCTCTCTCTCTCTCTCTCTCTCTCTCTCTCTCTCTCTCTCTCTCTCTCTTTCTTTCTTTTCTAATAATATAATTTTCTTGTCTTAGAGAACTTCTTTGACCTCTGAAGCCTCAACAGTCTCTGTATGCGAGAACACGTATCAGTTTGAATAAAGTTGTCCACCTCGATTTGTTTCCAAACGAGTTCCTCACGCAGCGCAGTTTTTCCCCCTTCACTTTTTACTTCTTTTTTCTCTCGCCTTTTCTTCATCTTTCCCTTCTTTTCTTTTTGTGTCTTTGGCAAGACGATATTTCTCGGGAGCCCGAATCCCGACCCCACAAGGAATGCTAAATCCCTGAGGACGTTACTTTCCTCGTCTCCTTTTTCTTCTTCTTCCAAATTCGTTTATTCGACGTCTCTGGCCTCCCGCCTGCACCATCTCTAACTTTTATGCCTGAAGTTCATTATATCTCTTATTCTTTACTTATTAGTAAGGTAAGAGCAAATTTTCTTGTGTTTAAAGATACAACTATAAATTACGGATTCATGAAGGAACGCATCTGTTTTTTAAATGGAGGAACATACCTATTTCTCGTGATATAAAAAAAATGTGAGAATCTTGTTAACATATCACAGTCAACAGATGGTAATATGTTAATCAACGAAAACATGTGGTGTTCCTGTCAATAATCTATCGTAAATAATAAAACACAAAATGTTGGTAATTTTCTAATCCCCTTCTCTCTCTCTCTCTCTCTCTCTCTCTCTCTCTCTTATTCATTAGGGAAGTCTCGCCTCTTTTAATGGCGCACATTAACGTGAAAAATGTTTTGGAGAAAAGCATACCAAATTGCACAAACATTTTACCCTGCTTTCGATTTCTTTTTTTGACGATTTCCACAGGCAAACACTTTGCGTTTGCTATTCAAAATTGCAGGTGGTTTTCTGTACGAATTCCTGTTCGACTTCGTTTACTTCCATTTTCATGGACATATCTCGAATATTATCCCAAGCGAAATGTTTGTAATCAGCTCCCCGTCTGGCTTCTGTTTGCAGTGATACCGCTAATTTTAAGAGTAATTACTCATTCTGAAGGCACCTGTCCGTTTGCATGTAATCATCCGAATATTCATCAGCTACGCGAAGTTGTTACTTAGTACAGGAATTATTAGGAAAATGTCACAAATAACCGAATCGATCATTTGAAGAAGAATATCGATAACAAAACGGTTTGTACTAATATGACATATTTAAACGGCTTATATTTGCCTAAATGAAAGTAAATGAAGAAAAAGGAGACCATTAATATACTAGATTAACAATCGTAACTTTAATATATATTATGCTTTCTCGCTCTCTGTGTCTGAAAGAAACTTAGTGACTTACTGACACTCCTAAAAGGCCTTGTCAGAGGACAAAAACATAACAAAACTCTATGGCTGGAGGCCAGAATCAGTGAAGGATATGAAATGATATAAAAACTCTAGAGATTTAGTTTTAACAAGTACATCTACACTAAATTACAATTTACACCTTAAGGGTGACAAGGACTCGCAATGGTCCAGAATTTAAATGGAATACGGTTGACTGAAGGTAAACCAGGAACAGGGACACGTGGCTGGAAAATGATCCAGGCTCAGAAATAGGGTTTATGCACAGGGAATGACTTAATAATTCCTGGTGTCGTTCGAAGGGTTCCAGATTTCACACAACTAGGCGGGTGATATTTGCATCTGCAAAGAGGTTGCATTCCAGGAACAGCACTAAGGCGATAGACACATGGGGAAAGTTAAATACGATTCTCTCTTATCATTTTGCATTAAAGTCCACTCACAGGGATGTCGAATGACTGGGAGTTTACACAGCAAAGGATTCTCCGCTGTTTTATTAATTAGGGGATGCTTAGCATGGAACAGCAACGTTACTTCCCGACTTAGCAGACACTCGTCTGAATGGGAATATCACATTTAGATCCAATACCACTAATAACATCACAAGGGGAATTATTTACAGCATCAAAGGCAGCAAAGGGGAACTGCATCACAGTAACCAAAATAGTGAATGCGATGCTGAGCCAATAATAGGGGAAAGTCGCCATAGAGATGAGAAAAGGAACTACAGACAAGAGGAAAACTGGCAACTGACTGCACTCGTAATTACTCCATTAAATTTAGTACCAGGGCATCTGTGCTGGTCTTGGCTCCTTCCGAATTGCTAGACTGACACGTGGGGTTCCCAGGAGAGAGGGGGAGCTAGGGGGGAGAGGAGTGAACGTTGCAATAGCTGGAGAGGTTCTAAGGGCACTCGTCTGTGGTCTCCTCGCTTTATAACTTCGCTTTCAACATGTGCTCTGTCCAAGGTCGAACTTTCTCCTTCCAATATAAGCTCCACGCAAAGTCGGAATTTCAAAGGCAGCCAATCCGAAGGGACAAACAGGTATTCAAAGAAAACTGAGGGTGGTGAAGAGGGGCGACTGGAAATGTCTGAATTTCCTTGTAAAATGAGATATTTTGCCTTGGTTCTGGCTTAAATCCTAACGTATATAATAAATGATGAGATATATATTCTGTCAGAGTAATCATGTTAGCAGAAACTGATATTGTTTTTTTCTCAAAAGACATCACAGGGAAAATAACAGGAAAACATCGAAATTGAAATGAAAAGTGAAATATTTTTCATTTCAACATTATCCACTTTCAGAACTGCAGCAGGTCACTGATATAACTCTACAAGTTATCAAAAATGTTCTCCAATTTTTATTTTTCTTTAAGCCACGCCTGAAAACCAAACGAACAATACTCATATATTGACATTAATTCTTTATGAAAACAATTCTTTTGATATGAGCTATTCTTTTTCTACCAAAATAGGTCATGCTAAAGTTTCGAACAACTTATTCATACACAACAACTCTTGATTTGCCTCTGTATCTTTTATGTGAAACAAGAATGATTAATCTTGGACTGTAACAAATAGTTTTCATTTCGGCAAATAAAAACACTTAAATAAATATGTCATCATTTCAATACAAATAGACTCTGTAATCTATTTTCTTGTTCAAATGATCGTTTCAGTTATTTGTTTAATTTGCTGCATGATTCCTTTATTAAGCAGCAACTGCGAGAGCCAGATGAGTATGCGGATAATTACATGCAAATGGACAGGTGCCTTCAGAATGAGTAATTACTCTTTGAATTAGCAGTAATTACTGCAAAAAGAAGCAGACAGGGAGTTAATTAGACCCATTCGCTGACGATAATATTCTCTGACGCATGGTTCAGCGAGGGTGTCTGAAATTCACTGTAAAACTCCTGGCTGAAATAGGTTCATTACTTTTAGCATTGAGGATGCTAATCTAAAACAAAAGGGAAGATATTATTTGATCTAATGATTATAATAACAGACCAGACATGACGATGATTGAGAAAATCAAGAAGAAAGTATCACTCATTGATGTCGCAATACCATCGGACACCAGAGTGGATGAGAAAGAGAAAAATTGATTAGTATGAAAATTGATAAGAACAAGAAATAAGAAAGGATTATTTGGATATGTCAGTGGAAATTGTTACCCATAAACTTAGGAATGCTAGCACGATCCCAAGATCCCATGAATAGAAACTTGGAAAAACTAGATGCCAAAGTAGCTCCAAGACGCATGCGGAGGAGTGTGCTTACTAGAAACAGCACACATAGTGAAGAATAGTGATGGACGCCTATTGGGCAGGATGCAGGCAGGATGCAACGGAAGCCCACACTTTAAAAACCACCCAGTCGAATAGCATAACTGATAAAAAAAATAACAATAATAAATTATATTGGCAATGATATAAAATGAAATGGATGGGAGATAATATTTCATTATAGCAAAAGTACTAATAATGATAATGATAACAATAGTAGACAGATCAACCTTAACGAAAATGTTAGTGACTCGAGAGAGCGACATTTCTTAAAAATTTTTTTTATTAATTACGAAAATATTTTTTTCGTGAGTTTCTGTTACACCGCCTTCACTTGTTTTTCAAAAAAATAAATAAATAAATAAATAAACAAATAAATAAAAAAGACTTCCAAGATCAATAGCAAAAATTTACGTAGCATTTTGACGCGAAAAACTTGATGTTAGGAATAGTGATGGCCAAGCAGACATTATACTGTCTGGACACATTGGTGCTCTTAATTAGAAACAATTCGTTACTACAACTGAACCCAGGTACCCAATATAGAACTAATATTTTAAAATGTCTTTTCCCTAAATATGTCATTTATTCTGCATTGCTGACAACATAACTGGCGGGAAGAAGGAGAAAGTGAATGAAAGAGAGAGAAGAACAAAGAAGGGACAAGGAAGAAGATGGGATGACGAAGGAATAATATGCAGGGGATACCCCCCCCCTTTTTTTTTCCTTTCCCCCCCACCCCCCCCCCCCCTCTACCCCCGCCTCCCCACCCCCAAACCCCTACGCTTTATTACTGATGACTAAGATACAGCTTAAATTTTAACGTGGGGCTGTAAAATTATGGAATGCACAGGACCCACAGTAGCATTAGAGCAGAATTATGAAGTACAAATATCGTCTTAGAAGAAGTGAAATCTATATCATATATATATATATAGTATATATATAGTATATATATAATATATATATATATATATATATATATATATATAGATATTATATTTATATTAAAGAATTTTAAAAGAATTTACGCCATTCTCTACATTTGTTGTAGTTTTGTTGTAATTAATAATATACTCTGCCAGCCTCAAAAAAATAACTTGCTCATATTTCATGCAAATAAGAATGTTAACGCAGAACGCAATTTGTACTGCTCGAATTAGCAAAGAGCCCTCATGCATAAGGATGGGCTTAATCTAGCAGCAGAACAGCAAATACCTGACTGCTGAATAGCAAGGGGGGAAGCCCGTTTTTGCCAGGCATAAGGTGGGCTTTTTAATCTAGAGCAGAAAACAGCAAAGACCAAAGAATATTTACAATATCCAAATGAAAGAGACGGACGCAATGTGAAGGGAAAGCTGCGTCTCATTTTCCACTTTACTTCCAAACACAAGAGATATTAATCACCCAACTCTCATTTTGTCACGAAGATGATGCGTCCAAATACTCCGTTGCAATCGTCATACGTAATTAAAGTCTCCCCATAAAAAAGAATTCATTACTAACCATTATCAGGCTGTAATGGCTACAACATGACGAGCGCCTGAATGGGTCCATTTGGTGATAACGCTTCCATCTGGCGAACGAAAAAAGCCTTGGACGTGGTTTTTTTAATAGTCCACTCCCCACGATTCAGGCCGCAAGTCCACTT
Source organism: Macrobrachium nipponense (assembly GCF_015104395.2). Lineage (NCBI taxonomy): Eukaryota > Metazoa > Arthropoda > Malacostraca > Decapoda > Palaemonidae > Macrobrachium > Macrobrachium nipponense. The sequence continues at coordinate 39,614,349 of NC_087207.1, read as the reverse complement.
CAAAGGCGCGATTAACGGGAAAAGGAATGACTGATTTTCCTTAAAGGAAGGTGAGAGAATGAAGAAAGAAACACATATAATAAGGTATTTACTGGATAAATATACTTTCATTTCGATGACCCTCGAACACTGAAATCTCCGTGTGATTGATAGGGAGTGAGAATTCGTTTTGTCATTTCATTACAGTAATTAATCCCGTAAGGATTTTTTTTTTCATTCAACTTAGCACGCTACACTTATACAACATTTTGCTATGCACTACATCATTATTCTAAAAGGCATGATTCAAAATTCCGACGTCTATCGCAAGAAAATGAAGTCGCAACTTACACAAGTATGCAATTACATAAAGACAATTGAAACCAATCATTCTGATAAAGGAAACTGTGGTTAGTCTGGTTTTTTAGTCTAACCACTAAGATGGCTTTCGCGACCGATTTCACATTCTGTTATTTGCGAACCAATCCTCAAGAGAAAGGTGTGGTACTTAATGATTTATTATTTTGATATAAATGAATTTTCATCCAACTTTCATCTCAAGTCGATCAGATAAAGCCAGAAGCCTCCGCTTAAAATCTCTGATTTCGCATTACTTCACATCTAGTTTATTTATTCCTGCAACTTGTCTCTCTTTCTCTCTGCAGGCTGATTTTCCTGGGAAGGCCTCTTGGGTGGGAGGACGGAGTACACGAAGCACTTTGTCGTCGCCATTCTGTGGCGCCACACTGAAGCTTGTTTAAGCCACTGTGGCGTAACTCAACCACACCAGAGTCCCCCCCATGCGTTCTGAGTACATGCCACTGTGTCACGCCACAATATATATATATATATATATATATATATATATATATATATATATATATATATATATATATATATATATATACTTAAATTATTATTGAAATCGAAGATCGACCATCGATATGGGCCGCACGCTGCTATGACTAAAAAAAAAAAAAAATTGCAAAAGACAAGGCAGAACGGAGGAGACGGCTGCCTTGGGGTAAAAGAGCCTGAATGGCTCTATAATGCATTTTCGTTTAAGTGATTTTCCAGGCTGCAATGGGTGAGTTATCATGATTTAGCCAAAGGGATGGCTTGTTTTGATATCTTGTAAAGATGTTCTATTTCACTTAATCTTTTGACTTTGTCTTTACAATTGTGTGTGCTTACGAGTATGTTCTCCTGTCTTTTAACAGGCGGATCTAGTGAGGGGACCGAGTGTTCTATATGAGGGGACTGTGTGTCCTAGTGAGGGGACTGTGTTTGGAGAAGAGATAATTGGTGTGACTAGTTACTGATAAAGACATTTAAATACCGGGGGTTATCTGGGTTAGCTGTCTGTGAGACTTGAACTATTATCATTATATTAATTATCTTGTAAGAATATGAATTATTCAACTAATACTTTGTTTTGAATAAAACGTATATATTTATTGTAACTCCAACTCTGATTTGATGACTTGAGGAAATTGGAGAGAAGAGAGAGAGAGAGAGAGAGAGAGAGAGAGAGAGAGAGAGAAGAGACTGAGGGTTACCAGTTTGCCTAACACTACGGCTAAAACGCATACCAAAATATTAAAGCTAGTGGGCGGGGGGCGGGGGCGACGCCCTTCGCTGGTAATATATATATAATATATAATATATATATATATATATATATATATATATATATAGTATATATATATTACATATATATACATATATATATATATATATATATATGTGTATGCATATATATATATATATATATATATATATACATATATACTACATATATATATATATATATATATATATATATATATATAATCATATAACATATCATATATATATTATATATATATACATATATATATATATATATATATATATAATATATATATATACATATACATATATATATATATATATATATATATATATATATATATATATATATATCATACTATATATATATATATATATATATATAATATATATATATATATATATATACATATGTATGTATGTATGTACGTATGTTATATAATCTCCGCACTCGGGTATTTGTCATTGTATTTTGATATATGAGCGCCTCATCAACAAGCATAATTACCGAATACTCAGAATCACACTGTAATGGCTTAACTAACTTTAGTACATTGATATTCCCATCAGCGCCCCCCCGGCCCCCTCCAGGCCACTCTCTCTCTCTCTCTCTCTCTCTCTCTCTCTCTTGTAGTATTGATGAAGTGTTCGTCTAAAGAAAACAGCTAACGATATACGACAGTATGAAACGAGCTAAAATACAAGGGGAATGAGGCTCTCCTATTCTCAGTTACCTCCTTCCCAAGTTTCCCTGCTCTCTCTCTCTCTCTCTCTCTCTCTCTCTCTCTCTCTCTCTCTCTCTCAGAGATCGAAAGGAATAACGCGGTTGAGAAGATACACTAAACTTCACCAACAGTCCAGTCCACTCAACAAAATTAAGATAGTACTACCTTCGCTTCCTCACAATTCTGGGTTCCTTGTTCAGTCAGGCGGGCGCACGCGCATGCGTTCTCGTGTATTCTTACGTGCACTGCTGTCGGCGTGAGTGTGATTTGCGCTTTCCAAAGGCTCGTAAACCTGGAAATAAAATACTTCCGTGTCTTTCAGGTTTTCGTGTACATGCTCCTGGAGCTCCCTGTCTGCTGATGCGTGTTGCTGATCCATTTCCGTTCCTATGCTTTCATTTTTACTTGACTCCTTCAAGTGATCACTAATATTTCCGTCAAATGCGTCTCTCCCCATATCTCCGGGCAATACTATTGTACTATGCACCACGAGTTCCTTGTTAGAAGAGTGGTTTTCGCACTCGGCTACCAGTCTGGTGGTCCGAAGTACGATTTTCGGCTCTGCCAACGCGGAATCAGAGAAATTTATTTCTGGTGATAGAAATTTTTTTATTTCTCGATATAGTGTTGGTTTCGGATCCCACAATAAGCTGTAGGTATGGTTTGTAGGTGACCAATTAGTTCCTAGCCACGTAAAAATACCTAATCTTTCCGGCCAACCCTAGGAAGGCTGTTAATCAGGTCAGTGGTCTGGTAAAACTAAGATGTACTTAACTATACACCACGAATAGGTTTCCCGATTACTACAACAGACATACTTTCCCGGTTGAAACTCTAGGAGCTACTGGGATCGAGAGTTTTATATCCTTAAATACGAATTGTTCAACAGTGTAGATTCATTCATATCAACTAAGGTTTTACTAAGTCTTTAGAATATGACACAATTTTTTGCTCTATATAATAAAGAAATAATGATTAGAGTCAATTTTGTCTGAGAATCTTTACTTCCTTCACTGATGAACCGTTATGAATTGTAAATGAGCCTGATTACCGTATCTTCACTAAATAGAAGTTATGATAGATGAAACTTTAGAATTTGTGTTCTCAAATAAAAAAAAAATAAAAGTAAATACAAATAAAAAAATAAAAGTAAAAAAAGTTAAATAACAATAAAATGAAGTAGTATTATAGATTACCCTCAGGAAAACTTCTAAGTATTTCCATATATGATTGAATGGCGGAACACCTCAAGGCTTGGTACTGATTATTATATAAATGTGATTGAAATCACATCCCTATGCACAGTGTATCTGTAATGTATGAATTATTCTTTAAATATGGACATAAACATAATAACTGTAAACTAACTGTGATGTAAAAGAAAATAATAATGAACTATAAAACGTCTACCAGTAGACAGACAGTAAGTAAGAGGGTAGAATAATAACGAGACCAACAAGCAGACAGATGAGAGGACATGAAAAGAAGCTAATCAATAAACTTTTGACGGATGGACAAACGTCCATCCCATAATACCAAGTCGCACCTGATATCAACACTTGGAAGTGGTCGTCACAGAGGCTGGATAGGAAGGTTATAAGAACGCTGATAACGATGAAAGAGGTAGGCCAGCATAATGTTCATAAACCCATACTTTGTTTAGACTTTGCAAACAATTTGATTTATTTATTATTAGGCATTTACAAGTACTTCATGACTTATATATACGGTCTGTGTATTTTACAGACTTTTGATCAAATGCATTGTAAACTCCAATGCATATACTACTACTATAAATATATAAAAAAGTTGAATGGAAATCAGAAACTATTGTAATAAAGATTCTCTCTCTCTCTCTCTCTCTCTCTCTCTCTCATCTCTCTCTCTCTCTCTCTCTGCGTGCTTGTGCTAAATATTAGCAAATCAAACAGATATTTTCAGAACTGTCAAGAATTTTGTAATCGCGTTTATTGAAGACTAACTCGTGCCACATTGATTGAAAATCACAGGAAAAAAACGCAAGAATGGAAATATTATAACACGGAGAAAACTAATCTTAGAACTTACACTAAACTATTGTGAGGTTTCCAGCATATAAAGAATCATTAGAAAATGACCAAAATCATTGGACGAAGCAAAGATTTCCTTCCCAAAATCAGGCTTTATTCAATATGATGAAAGTTTAGCTGCTCTCTCTTTCAGGGCTTAAGACTTTTTGGGCTCCATTAATAAGGCTCCATTAATAATACCCTTTCCTTACTAAAGTTTTAATGAAGCCCAAAGTTCATTAGGTCCAAGTTTATAATACTCATCAGCCTAATTAGCATCGGCTTTCCAAATAAGGTCTCTCATTTTTGTCCCCCACCCCTTTTTCCCTTCTCTTCTCTCCTTCCTCTCTCTCTGCCTTCCTCCTCTCTCTCTCATCTTTCTTCTCTCTCTCTCGATTGAAGTATTATTGGTCTTTAGGTTTTTAATTTTTTTACATTTCTTTCTCCTTTTTAAGTTAGTTAATGAATAGGAACGTATAAAACTACTGACTGTGAAGGCACACACTCACGCACACAACAAGCACATACATATGTATGTATGTATGCAATATATATATATATATATATATATATATATATATATATATATATATATATATATATATAAAATATATAATAAAATATATATATATAAATAATATATATATATATAATATATATATATATATATAGTATATATATATATGTGTGTGTGCTGTGTGTGTGTCGTGTGCGTGTGCGTGTGTGTGTGCGTGTGCGTGTGCGCGTGCGTGTCGTGTGCGTGTGCGTGCCATTTATAACTAAGAACAAACCAAGGATTCATTCATCTTCTTTCCATTTCATTTCATTCAGATTTAAAAATACAATACAATTATCTTAAAGCACAAAATATTGCTTTCGGTAATAAATGTTCTGCGTAACTTTACAAACACAATTGCTGTCGCTCCGCCATCAGGTATTACAGAGGATCAAAACCATAAGACGTAATGTGGAAAAGGCAATCGTAAGCCAGCAAGTCTTAAAAAAATCTATATCCGGTAGCGAGGACGATGACTGATGTGGTATACTCGTTCTTGTGTGACATCATGAAACACACAAATTAGCACTTTTCGAATAATATCAGTTCTCGCGTATTGCCGAACAGGCGGAAAACTAATTATCAGTCGACTGTCTGGAGCAATTTCTTTCCACATTTCTCTCCTAATTTCTGCAAAGCACCAATATCTCAGAATTGCTTCCCAGAATTAAAATAGTTGTTATATAGATAGCACGATTTTTTTTCCGTCAGCATAATTGCTGCAAACATTACATTGCCAGTGAGGCCATGCATAAAGAGGATCAGAACTTCGGCCTTAAATGCGAGCTCAGGACAGGAATGTGTCTCTGCAGGAATCCTCAGAAGTTATGTATATCTTAGTTTAACCAGACCTCTGAGCTGAAGAACAGCTCTCCTAAGGCTGGCCCGAAGGATCAGACATTTTTACGTGGGCTAGGAACCAATTGGTTACCTAGTAACGAGACCTCCAGCTTAATTATATCGAGAAATGAATTTCTAATCACCACGAACAAACTCCCCTGATTCCATGTTGGCAGAGCGGGGAATCGAACTCCTGACTACCGAATCGTTGGCGAGCACATAAACCACTCGTCCAACGAGGCACTAAGAATCTTCAGAAATAGTTCTTTCATGTCCTCATCAGGAGGCATCTATGCATGCTTGCTATTTCCCTTTTTGTTGAAGTACAAATATTTCAATTCATTCTGTTGCAATGTCAGGTTATTTTGGACCACTATAAACGCATTTACAGGCTCCCACATGTGTGTGCCTGTGTCCAAACACACGCATGTGTATAGCTATTAAAAACATTTTATTCACACAAAACGAACCACTTAATCATTCGCAACTGAGCATGGATGGACCAAATAATTTCCCCCTAAAAGGACCTTCATTTTTACATGCAAGCAAGCATGAGGAAAGCAGGGAATGAGCAAAGCAGAGACGGAAGAGATTGTGCTACATACGCGCTCATTTCAATATCTGCGAACTGTCAGTTTAGAGTGGGTCCTTTTTCCAAATTAAAGATCATGGGTTTGGACTCCTTTTTATATGAATGCTTGCTTTGTCTCTGTCAACTGAGATTTTCCTAAAGCAGTATCTTTTCAATAATTTTCATGGATTCTCGATTTTTATTATTAAAGATTATTATATCATGGGATGGCTTCCTACTCTTATTGTTTTGGAAAATAATTTCAATTTTCATAAGTCCCATCAACAGCTTAGCAAAATCATTACAGATCTTCTGGCGAATATTCCACAGACTTCCCTGTAATGAAACCTTAATTAAATTCAGTGTGGCGAAACTAACGTCGGTTGTGTGTAATTAGGGATCCTAAATACCAACTGCCTGTTCTCGAACAGCCTGTTACAATTCTTTTTATGCGACTGAAAAGGTCGTTATGTAGCTAGCGAATACAAAAAAACAAATATTGTACATTCAGTTTCGCAATTACGCGGCCTTTATGCTCTCAAATGATTTCGTACCTCTCATAAACGGGAATGGCCTTTCAGTTGCTAGAATTTTACCAAAACGAATTATGGACCCTGATTTTCACTGTCTGTTAATCAACTCAGACACCCTGTTATGAGCTTCAGCCGTTTGACACTAAAGTCTGTGATTGGGTTAGAGTCCCTTTGTAGGACTGAATAAATTATATGTTTATTTCCCTATAAGAGATGTTTTAAGTGTTCTTTTCTTTTAAACATTTACAGATTGAGGGTTTCTGGGATATTGGTGACTTTTTAAGAGAGAGAGAGAGCGTCCAGTAATAGAAGCAGTATTTGTTCCTTAAAAAATTAACCTGTTCTTATCCACTTGGAGTAATGTCCACTATCGACCGAAATAATTACGTACCAACTGTTACCATTCATGAAACAACCGTTTGGTAGGTTTTAAATGGCAAATTGAATGAGGACAGGTCTCAAAAAAAGGAAAAATATTCTTAACATAACAGAGCAAACCTACCTATTGGATCGGCAAAGCTTGAAAATACCAGATTACGTTTTGCTAAGAGTCATGGTAATCGCTTTATAGCAAGGAATTACATATTAAAGGAGAGGAAAACGAATTTTCTTCGAGAAGTTCTGCTACAAGGAGGCATTCGCGCACGTGTTAGAGGTGCCTGTTCTCATGATGGTTCTAGAATCTCCAGGCGTGTTGTGGAACACAACACGTGCCGTCGTGTCGTGAGAAACGCCGCGATTTCTGATGCAATATTTCGTCGAGATCCCTCTAAGACGTTCCGATCACCTCGGGAGCCTGTGACGTTCGCTGGTAGGCCCCGCCCCCCAGGTCGCCATATATTTATGACTGACGAAGTATCAGAGATCAGATCATCAGTGAGAGACCAGCAGAGATCAGAGATCATATCATCTGTGAGAGATCAGAGCAGAGATCGTCAGTGAGAGATCACAATAGAGAGATAAGAGAAAAAGGAACAGACGAAGGATAAGAGAGGAAGTTGGCGCACGAGAGTTTGGTCGGATTTGAGTCAAGTCGTCCAGTTAGAGAGAACGACCGAGGTATTTCGACGTTGAGCAAGCCTTCAGAGAAGAAACGTTCTACAAGAGGTTTGGAGGAGTTCCTACCCTTCGAGTATCAAGAATAGACATTGTTGTCTGCAATACGGAGTCAAGAAGTCGTCGGAAGTTACAGTTTCTTTTTGTGAAGCCATCGCTTCGAGCATCGTTTTCCGACAGCTGCAAAACTGGCCAGTAAGTATTTTCATTACCTCACTGTTTCCCCAGTTCACGCATTGGAAGATTTTACTTTTGTTATGCAAATAGGTGAAACCATTCTGCATTTATCTTTGTTAATAAGCTTGTAAATAAACCTTTGTTCTGTTTATGTATCTTTCTATATTTGTATCCCCAGTTTCAACTGTTGGTGTTGAATTTTTTGTTTATTTAATATCGGACCTGTATCAGACCTCGGTCTGTAACTCTAAGATGATAAATGTCTTCAAAATATTTCGTGTCACAGGGCAAGACCCTTTGTCGCAGCTCTGATGATGTTTAAAGAACTGGAGGTCATTGAGCCTCTATAATCGACATTCAATTTAGATGAGTAGAGGGCAGTTGAGCAGTCTACTGGATGTCTTTGAACTGGACAAGCCATCAACTTTTCGAGTAAACCCTGTGACTTATATTTCACCTTTAAGAGGCGTTATTCCTTTTAAAGCTTCCAGTACTTGAAAAGAAAATTATAGAAATAATGGTATCCGTTAACTTTGAGGAAATATACTGCTCTTCGTTTGTATGAAAAATCTTTATGTAAATTATTCTGTGTATTTGGAAAACGTAACGCTACTCGAACGTGTGCTAAAAATTAAAAGACGCAGAGAAGTTCATTGACAGGTAAATTTAACCTCGATTTATTATTTAATACATGGTGCTCTATCATATTTTTCATAAAATGTAAATCCCTCTTTGAAAGATGAATGAACTTACCGAAGGCTTGCTTAAGTGTGTAAATAAAAATTGCTTTTAAGGCTACCAAAAATGAATTCCTGTTTTATTTTCTTTATTCTTTTCCGCTTATTACCCTTCGGACGAATTACTTTGGAGACAAATAAATGACCATGTAGACTTAGAGATTTCGAAAGCCACAACTAAAGGTTTTTTCTTATTACACAATAACCAGCATTTGAAACAACATCATTCGTTCAACTTTTCCTCAGCATTGTTTACCTAGAATCTCAACACATCATTGCATAGGATATGTTTCGAAAAATGTATCACAGAAGTATAAAAAAAAAAAAAAAAAAAAAAAAAAAAAAAAAAAAAAAAAAAAACTGATGAAGAACATGGATTCGACTGGTTCTAGGAACTGCTCCATTTCGCTTGCCCTTTGTTTCAGAAAACGGATAATGAGAACATCGGGGATGATTTCGGGCAGAAAAGGAACTGGGAAAGTGAATGAAGGAAGGAGGGAAGTAGAGAAGGAAGGAGCTGATGTGCAGCTGAGGGAGCTTAGGATGAACTTAATATAAGGTTGCATAGTCGACTACCACAATGAAATTATCCCCGTAGGGGGTTAGTGACGTCATTGCACCTCTTGTGGTACATTGTAGGCATTACTTAAGTACTTAAGGTCCTTTGCAGCGTGCCCTCGGCCCCTAGCTGCAACCATTTTCGTTCCTTTTACTGTACCTCCTTTCATATTATCTTTCTTTAATCTTACTTCACACCCTCTCCTAACACTTGATTCATAGTGCAACTGCTTAGGGGTTTTCCTCCTGTTATACCTTTCAAACTTTTGACTGTCTATTTCCATTTCAGCGCTGAATGACCTCATAGGTCCCTGTGCTTGGCCTCTGGCCTAAATTCTATATTCAACTCAACTCAATATACGGTTGCATAGTCAACTACCACAATGAAATTACATTCATTGGACCACTGATTGTGTTCAGACGACGGAATGGCACTGACTGTCAGAGTTTTTTCTTTTGTTTTGGAATTATATTCATTGTACGAGTGGTTCCTACTAAACGATATCAGTCTTCGGAAAGGATTTCGTTGTAACCCCCACAGAGTCACTTCATTGTTTGCGTCTGTCTGATTACTCCTGTTGCACTATTCAGATCTGTACAGCGTGGGAGGGTAGGGGAAGGGGGCGGGTTGTCGAACGAACCCCCTTCCCCCAACCCCCGCCAATTTCTGGGAGTCCATATTTTCTGTGACTATCCTTTTCATTGAACTGTACTTACAAAGTAATAAATAGCAATCTTTTGGGTTTTTTTGCAAGTTCTTTTTTATAAATTTTTTTTAAGCATTATATCATTCTTTAGTAAGAAATGCAAGAATGATGATTGGAATATGATATATACCTATATATGCAATGACATTTATAGAAGAAAAGGTCCATTTTGTTTTTGAAAGACACCCCCCGCCCCTTCCTAAAAAACTCTGGGTTCGGGCCTGCTATTGAACGGGTGTCACACGCTCCCGTCCTTGTTTCGCCTCCAGAACATATATATGTATATAGTATGAAAATATATTTGTATAAAAGAAAACTATGTAAATTTTCTAAATAAAA
>NC_087207.1:39591412-39598912 GCF_015104395.2 Macrobrachium nipponense | reverse complement strand
TGTAATCGGCCATACTACCAAACCACAAGAGTTAACAGTCCTTGAGTCGTTGTTTATAAAACAACTCGTACCCATCATTAAACACCCATACTTCTGCAAGTCAATTGTATTTAGCATAAGTTCGTACTGTGGTGGTTTCCTTCCATTTATTTCCTTGCTGTCTCACCTCTAGGTTGGTTTGTGTTTTTTATTTTATCGATTTCATTTTTACTCTAATGTAATTTTAAATGAACTTTTAGACTATACTTTTAACTTTTTTATGTTTTTATCTTTTCTTATGTGCAGCCCAGAAGATGTAATTCTGTAAACAATTACGAAACGTCGGCAAAATAATAAAAAAGACAGCCTAGTGATGTGTGGTTTTCGTCCGTCTTCCTCTGACTATGTTGCTTGGAGTAGTTCCCTGTGCCTTGTATCACTATATATATATATATATATATATATATATATATATATATATATATATATATATATATATATATATATCTATATATATATAAATCTATATGCTGCCTGTAATATTCCAGAATAATAAGAAGAAACTTCCAGAAATCCTCACTCTGCAAATGTTTACAAAATACGAACACGTATAACATTGATAAGAAGATAGAAAAATTAACGTACAATTTATCCAGTCGTAAATAAGACTTTTGAGTCAAATGCTTTGTAAACTCCAATGTATATACTACTACTATTATAATATATAAAAAAGTTGAATGGAAATCAGAAACTATTGGTAGTAAAGATTCTCTCTCTCTCTCTCTCTCTCTCTCTCTCTCTCTCTCTCTCTCTCTCTCTCTCTCTCTCTGTGCGTGCTTGTGCCTAAATATTAGCAAAATCAACAGATATTTTCAGAACTGTCAAGAATTTTGTAATTGCGTTTATTGAAGACTAAACTTGTGCCACATTGATTGAAATCACAGGAAAAAACGCAAGAATGGAAATATTATAACACGGAGAAACTAATCTTAAAACTTACACTAAACTATTGTGAGGTTTCCAGCATATAAAGAATCATTAGAAATGACCAAAATCATTGGACGAAGCAAAGATTTCCTTCCCAAAATCAGGCTTTATTCACTATGATGAAAGTTTGGCTGCTCTCTCTTTCAGGGCTTAGGACTTTTTGGGCTCTATTAATAAGGCTCCATTAATAATACCCTTTCCTTGCCAAAGTTTTAATGAAGCCCAAAGTTCATTAGGTCCAAGTTTATAATACTCATCAGCCTAATTAGCATCGGCTTTCCAAATAAGGTCTCTCATTTTTGTCCACCCCTTCCTCTCTCTCTCTCTCTCTCTCGATTGAAGTATTATTGGGCTTTAGGTCTTTATTTTTTTTACATTTCTTTCTCCTTTTTAAGTTAGTTAATGAATAGGAACGTATAAAACTACTGACTGAGAAGGCACACACTCACGCACACAACATGCACATACATATGTATGTATGTATGTATGTATATACGTATATATATTTATATATATATATATATATATATATATTATATATATACATACATATATATATATATATATATATATATATATATTACATATATATATATATATATACATATATATACATATATATATATATATATATATATATATATATATATATGTGTGTGTGTGTGTGTGTGTGTGCGTGTGTGTGTGTGCCCTTTATAACCAAGGATTCATTCATCTATTTTCCATTTCATTTCATTCAGATTTAAAAATAAAATACAATTATCTTAAAGCACAAAATATTGCTTTCGGTAATAAATGTTATGCGTAACTTTACAAACACGATCGCTGTCGCTCCGTCATCAGGTATTACAGAGGATCAAAACCATAAGTCGTAATGTGGAAAAGGCAATCGTAAGCCAGCAAGTCTTAAAAAAATCTTTATCCGGTAGCGAGGACGATGACTGATGTGGTGTTGGAGTTTAAAGAAGCCAGGTATACTCGTTCTTGTGTGACATCATGAAACACACAAATTAGCACTTTTCGAATAATATCAGTTCTCGTGTATTGCCGGACAGGCGGAAAACTAATTATCAGTCGACTGTCTGGAGCAATTTCTTTCCACATTTTTTCTCGTAATTTCTGCAAAGCACCAATACCTCAGAATCGCTTCCCAGAAGTAAAGTAGTTATTATAGATAACGCGTTTTTTCCCCGTCAGCATAATTGCTGCAGACATTCCTTGCGCATTATATTACCAGGGAGGCTATGCATAAAGAGGATCCGAACTTCGGCCTTAAATGCGAGGTCAGGACAGAGATGTGTCTCTGCAGGAATCCCAAGATGTTAAGTATATCTTAGTTCAACCAGAGCACTGAGCTGATGAACAGGCCCGAAGGATCAGATATTTTTACGTGGGCTAGGTTACAGCGAGACCTACAGCTTACTGTAGGATCCGAACCACATTATATCGAGAAATGAATTTCTAATCACCACAAACAAACTCCTCTGATTCCTCGTTGGCAGAGCGGGGAATCGAACTGCTGACTACCGAATTGGAGGCGAACACGTAAACCACTCGTGCAACAAGGCACTAAGAACCTTCAGAAGGCAGATATGCATGCTTTCTATTTCCCTTATTGCTGAAGTAGAAATATTTCAATTCATTCTGTTGCAATGTCAGGTTATTTTGGACCACTATAAACGCACTTACAGACTCCAACATGTGCGTGTGTGTGTGTGTGTGTGTGTGTCCAAACACTCACACGCATGTGTATAGCTGTTAAAAACATTTGATTCACACAAGACGAACCACTTAATCACTTTGCAACTGAACATGGATAAGCCAACAATTTCCCCAAAAGGGACCTTAATTTTTACATGCAAGCAAGCATGAGGAAAGCAGGGAATGAGCAAAGCAGAGACGGAGGATATTGTGCTACATACGCGCTCATTTCAATCTCTGCGAACTGTCAGTTTAGAGTGGGTCCTTTTTCCAAATTAAAGATCACGGCTTTGTGACTTTATTTCCTTTTTATATGAATGCTTGCTTTGTCTCTGTCAACTGAGATTTTCCTAAAGCAGTTTCTTTTCAATAGTTTTCATGGATTCTCGATTCTTATTATTAAAGATTATTATATCATGGGATGGCTTCCTACTCTTATTGTTTTGGAAAATAATTTCAATTCACATAAGTCCCATCAACAGTTTAGCAAAATCATTACAGATCTTCTGGCGAATATTCCACAGACTTCCCTGTAATGAACTTAATTAAAGTCAGTTCGGCGAAACTAACGTCGGTTGTGGGTAATTAGGGATCCTAAATACCAACTGCCTGTTCTCGAACAGCCTGTTACAGTTCTTTTTATGCGACTGAAAAGGTCGTTATGTAGGTAGCAAATACAAAAAACAAATATTGTACATTCAGTTTCGCAATTACGCGGCCTTTATGCTCTCAAATGATTTCGTACCTCTCATAAACGGTATTGTCCTTTCAATTGCTAGAATTTTACCAAAACGAATTATGGACTCTGCTTTTCACTGTCTGTTAATCAACTCAGACACCCTGTTATGAGCTTCAGCCATTTACGCAGAGATATTTCAACGAAAAATAGTAGTTTATACATTAGAGTTTGCAATGCATTTGACACTAAAGTCTGTGATCGGGTTAGAGTCCCTATGTACGACTGGATAAATTATATGTTTATTTTCCTATCATCTCATCATTGTTATAAGAGAGGTTTTAAGTATTCTTTTCATTTAAAAATTTACAGATTGAGGGTTTCTGGGAGTTTCTTCTTATTTATTTTGGAATATTATTATACGAAGTACATATTGAAGTAGTGTAAACAAACCATAAGAAAGAGTACTAATCGATTGGTGACTTTTTAAGAGAGAGAGAGAGAGAGAGAGAGAAGAGAAAGACAAGGAGGAAGCGAGAGAGAGAGAGAGAGAGAGGAGAGAGAGAGAGGGAGTACGTCCGGTAATAGAAGCAGTATTTGTTCCTTATATAATTAACCTCTTCTTGTCTACTGGGAGTAATGTCCACTATCGACCGAAATAATTACGTGCCAACTGTTACCATTCATGAAACGACCGTTTGGTAGGTTTTAAATGACAAATTGAATGAGGAGGACAGGTCTCTTAAAAAAGCAAAGCCTGAAAATAACAGATTAAATTTTGCCAGGATGATAAATGTCTTCAAAATATTTCCTGTCACAGGGCAAGACCCTTTGTCGCAGCTCTGATGATCTTTAAAGGAACGGGAGGTTATCGAGCCTCTATAATTCGACATTCAGTTTAGATGAGCAGAAGGCAGTTGAGCAGTCCACTGAATGTCTTTGAACGAACAAGCCATCAGCCTTTCGTGTGAACCCTGTGACTTATCTTTCATCCTTAAGAGGCGTTATTCCTGTTTAAGCTTCTGGTACTTGAAAAGAAAAGTATAAAAATTATGGTATCCGTTAACTTTGCAGAAATATACTGCTTTTCGTTTGTATGAAAAATCTTCATGTAAATTATTCTGTGTATTTGGAAAACGTAACGCTCCAAGAACTTGTGCTAAAAATTAAAAGACAAAGAGAAGTTCATTGATCAGTAAATTTAAAATAGATTTATTATTTGATGCATGGTGCTCTATCATAAATTTTCAAGAAATTTAAGTCTTTCCTCTTTGAAAGATGAATGAACGTACCGAAGGCTTAAGTATATAAATAAAAATTGTTTTTACAGCTACCAAGGATGAATTCCTGTTATTTTCTTTATTTTTTCCGCTTATTACTCCTTCGGACGAATTACTTTGGAGACAAATAAATTGCCCTGTAGACTTGAAGCTTTCGAAAGATATACCAGGGTTTGTTTTTTATTGCGCAATAACCAGTATTTGAAATGCTATTTAGTTTCATTTCTAAAATAATAAAAAAGGAAAGGTAACCCTGTTTGATTTTTGTAGTGATATCTCCCTTATTTTTTTCTCTACTATTTTTTCAGGTCGAATGACCTTGAATTCACAAAGTAGCTTTCGTGATCCCCTTCCAAGTGATTCATTAACCCACAAATCCCCGACCTGGAATACCCATTAGTCGACATTTTTCCTTTTCCATTCCATAGCAACAAAAGGGCGGATAAAAGTTAGAGGGACGATAAAATGGGTAAAAAATACTCTTATACCTTTCTCTGCCAGAGTTACTGGAGTCATTATGATAATGCAACCAATGTGTATGGAAATGATGAGGCAATTCTATGGCAGGTTACTATGGGTGAAGCTCTATTTAGAAAAGACAGAAAATAAGTCTGAGGATTTGGTTAAAGTTGAGTCTCTCTTAGTTTAACCAGACCACTGAGCTGATTAACAGCTCTCCTAAGACTGGCCCGAAGGATTAGATATTTTTATGTGGCTAGGAACCTATTGGTTAACTAGAAACGAGACCGACAGTTCATTGTGGGATCCAAACCACATTATATCGAGAAATTAATTTCTAATTACCAGAAACAAATTCCTTCGATTCTACGTTGGCACAGCATCGAATCGAACTCGGGACTACCGAATCGGTAGGCGAGCACGTAAACCACTCGTCCAACGAGGATCTATGTGGAAATAGTGATATGGTGTATGGATCAACGATCTCCTAGTTAGTCACTAACAGCAATTCTGGTTTTATTTACAACAACAAGAACAACAACAACAATAATAATAATAATAATAATAATAATAATAATAATAATAATAATAATAATAATAATAATAATAATAATAATAATAATAATAATAAATTAGGAAAATCAACAGAACCTAGTAATAGGGGTACACGAAGTTAGACTGGTGGCTATAAAAAACCCAGGGCAAGAGATGTACCTGAATCTAACTGCTAGGATCTGACAGAAGCATGATTTCATAAAATTTGGAATCCCATTTCCCTATGATCTGTATTATTATCATTATCATTATTATTATTATTATTTCAATAGATGAAACCTCTTCACACGGAACAAGCACACAGGAGCTACTGACTTGAAATTTAAGCTTCCAAGGAATGTTGGCTTCAACTTCCTACCGCAGACCCCACACTGCAACAGTAACTGATCATGATACATAACCAAATGATTTTTCATCGAGAGACGCAAACATTGACACGTGAGTGGCATATCATGACGCTAACCACTATACCAGCGGACCAGTTATTAAGTACAAATAATGGACCCATATTAACCATCTAAAGCCACGGAGAAACATTAAAGTACTAAAAAAATAAGAAGAAAGATATTCACAGTAAAAAAGCAAATATATATATATATATAAATATATATATAATATGCATTAAGCTACAAATGTCCTTTAACAGCCAATTCGCTCTACCTCGGAATTAATATATGTTCATATATGTTAACCGAAGGGGAAATTTTTAGTTGATAGTAGTTTCATCCTCTGGTGGATTGGAACCAGTGCACAGAGGAGAAATCAGGACGGAATTGCTATCAACTAAAAAAATTCCCCTTCGGTTAACATATATGAAAATATATTAATTCCGATGTAGAGCAAATTGCATATTTAAGGATATTTGTAGCTTAATGCCTGTTTATGAATCACGATGATGTGGTAAAATTCATACATATGTATATATATATATATATATATATATATATATAATATATATATATATATATATATATATATATATAGTACGTTATATATAAATACAGTACATATATATATGAAATAATAATAATAATAATAATAATAATAATAATAATAATAATAATAATAATAATAATAATAATAACAATAACAAATGGTGATACCATAGGCAGAGTGTCAGAAAAGAGGAAAATAATAGAGTACGCTTCGTGGTGAATAAAAATGTTCACGTGAATATAAATATTTCTCTCTTCCTCTCCTTTCTCATTCCACCTCTCTTTATTCTTCCCCTTCTTTTCTCCCTTTCAAGTTAATCCGGCAGCTGGGACTAATTTCCGATATCTTCTCATTATGCTTCTCTCGACCTCCGACATTTCTGTGCTCTGCATCATTCTCATATCGGGGTTAATGACTGACTGGTCTCATTTTTAGTTTTCCATACAAGAAACCATTGAGATGCCTTTGTCTGTCTGTCCGCCCTCTGATCTTAAAAACTACTGAGGCTAGAGGGCTGCAAATTGGTATGTTGATCATCCACAATCCAATTATCAATCATAGCAAATTGCAGCATTCTAGCCTCAGTAGTTTTTTATCTTATTTAAAGTTAAGCTTAGCCATAATGGTGCGTTCGGCAACGATATAGGACAGGAGCTGCACGTTTTATGGGCCGCGGCTCATAAAGCATTATACGCTGTACAGAAAACTCGATTACAGTAAAGAAACTTCGGCGTGTTTTTTACTTTAAAAAAAATTATAAGGATTCGTTATAGAAATTTGATTCAGCTGTTTTTTATATTCACTTAGGATATCCAGCATATGTTCGGCTTTTACTATAATACTAAGTTATCGCCGTGAAGTGTTATTATTATTTTATAATTATTTTAGTTACTGCTGTGTCTGTGATTGTTGCAGAAGACCTGGGTA
>NC_087207.1:39583912-39586412 GCF_015104395.2 Macrobrachium nipponense | reverse complement strand
TGATCAGGATTTTGAGACACACCTTTGCTCTGGGTTGCTAAAGATTGTGTAATTCATTTACTTGTAAGTCAGGCGAACTTTATAACAATTATAAGAAGGAAACACTAGTTAAGACAGAGAAGAAAACCAAGATTTTTATAGGACATCTTGCAAAGTAGAATGCAATATCGATCAGATAAAAAGCAAAGAAAACAAAATGATGATCCTGATGATCCTGGTGCATAAATCCTTAAATGTGAGAGACCTTTCATAAAAATAAACACTGCCATCCAAGCACACAATCACACGCCGATACAATGCTATTAAAAGCAAATTTACTGGCAACTCTACCACTGTGTAAATCACCTGTGTGAATAATATCTTCTCGTATATCGTGGCTATGATCCAATATGAAAAAGAGGCTTTGAATCACTGGAAACTACTGTTCTCGATTCGAAGCAATAAATCTGGTGAGAGTGCCTCGAATTTTTAGTTCCTTCCCCTAATTTCATCTTTGATTCCATTGCGGTTTGAATTAATTACAAAAACAGGAAGTTTTGACTGTCCCTGATGCAATATTTTCTCATACACACACATATATAATATATATGTGTGTACACGTGCATATATATATATATATATAATATATATATATATATATATATATACATATATATATATATATATATATATATATATATATATATATATATATATATATATATATACACACACACACACACACACATATATATATATATATATATATATATATATGTGGTGTGTGTGTGTGTGTGTGTGTGTGTATATCTACATGTTCATTCATTCATTTAGTAATTGGTTTTCCGCTCGAAATATATATAGTTTATCTTCATACATGCCCATATGCATACACATAAAAAACCATTCTTTAAGAGCTGTCAATTTTCTTCCATACAAAGCCATATCATTACCATAGTCACTTTCTTAGTTTGACCTTAAATACGTCAGCCGTATTTTGAATATTAATTTAGTTTCATCGTATAAAAAAAAAAAGTCATATTTCAGTACGCTTCCATTTCCTTCCTTTTACGATTACTTATATTTGTAACTCCATCTTCAATGGCAGTTAGTATGTCACACATACTTCTACTCATGTGGTCGAACGCTTTTTTTAGCAATGCTGTTCCTTTTCCAAAATAAGACTCACGTTCTGATATCAGAAGCCATGGGCCAACTTGAGAGTTGAAGTAACAGTTTTCATTTATTATGATTATACATTCGGGAAGCCCCACACTTACTCTGGGCAACGTAGAAATTCCATTGAACTAATAACCTGAGAAACCAGAGTCACGATGTGTTATTCATCTTTAAGTAGTAGGTAATTTTCAGCTTAAACAGTTCAATGGCCGTGCCTTCCCTTCTACAAATTGGCTTTGGAGTCTTCTCCCTGATTCTGATTTTCTTGAATCTCTCGACATTCCTGCCTTTAAGAGGCAGTTCTTTCTCTTCTTTCGTCCTTAATGTCTACCCATAATCTTTAATTACCTATTTCTCTGGTTTCTTTGGGTCAACGTGAGGAAAAAAATACCCGTCACTACCTTCCTTATAAAACAGAATATTTTCCTCATGATAATAATGGGTTAATCCTATGTTTATGATACACGCACTGTCAAGTATTCTTTTAATCAAACGAATATTAATTCCAAATGATTTGAAAAATGAAAAAGCTTAATGTACGTATAACATGATCACAGCAATTATATTTGAGTTAGCTTGTGGTAAAACTACTCCCTTTTTTTGGTCGCTGATTCGAAGAATTTTCATCTGCCTGAATAGTTCCTGCATTCCCTTTAACCAGTAATTTCCAAGCTACATTCTCATAAAAAGAAATAAACAAGTGGACCAAGTTTTAAGTGTATTCGACCCCAATATAAGACCACTGATTCAGAAAGTACCGGCACTATTAGTGGCAGAATACAGATTCAACTCCACCATATGCTTACGCATTGGTATCATTTCCATAATGACCGACGCAGTCTAACGGTGGAAGCAATCAAGGTTCTCATTCAAGTCTACCTGACCCTCAGCATTTATTTGGCCTTTGGTGTAGTGGGAAAGGGAGGAGGTGAGGGTGGGGGGAGGGGGGATGGCGGAAGGGGGTTGTTTGAGGAAAAGAACGACTAAAGGGGATTCAGTTAGGGGGTGTCTGAGGAAGAGAAGAGCGACTTAGATATCAGTTAGGAAAGTTAAAAGTAATTCAAACTAGCTTGAAACTGACTCACAATGGATTTTCTGAAAGGACTCGGAAAAAGTTTAAGCAAACTGGAAATGATTGGAGTTGATACTTTCGTGGTCTCTCCAGAATAAATTTGAGCCAACCATTTCAGGGTGGATTTCATCTTGAACTCTGTACGTTGGTTTATGAATAGGTGAAGTCAGGTTAAACTCAGTTGATTACTTACAGCTTAACGATGATAATCATGATCTTATATCTGTACATCATCAACTGATCATCAATCTGTACATCATCAATCGATCA
>NC_087207.1:39571412-39578912 GCF_015104395.2 Macrobrachium nipponense | reverse complement strand
GTATTCCTGCTGGCTATGAATGGAGAGAGTCATAATTCACCGATCAAAATGAGAAAATGCAATTATTTTCACCAACCTCATTCATCATCCGTCTTTTGCTAACCTGGTGTGGAACAACTTCACATGCCAACATAAACTTTGCGCGCTCCCGCTCTGTCCTTGTGTAGAATTGGCTTATGACCTGAGAACAGGGACACTTAATGGGCTTTTGAGAGTAGTTGTCGACGAGGTAACTTGGTTAACTGTCGTTTGTAATGCGATTGATGCAAGACTTTAGTCCTTGTGATCAACCTCCCGCCCCGACTCCCCCCTCTCTCTCTCTCTGGTGTGTCTCTTGGCGTCTCTCTCTCTCTTTGCTTTAACACTGAATTCTCCTCACTCATTTCGATCTTGTTAACAGAGTATCCTCTCTCTCTCTCTCTCTCTCTCTCTCTCTCCTCTCTCTCTCTTCGGTACATTTACATTTAAAGTTGTACGGATACATTGCATCCCCACAGCTCAAGTTATTCACAGGACCACAGCAATGTGTCTATTTTCTCTAGGATAACATATATTCTTAGTTTTTTATATCCTCATGTTCTGTATAATGAAAACGCATAATAAAAGAACCTAATAGCACATTTCGTAGAAAAATGCGTCAATAAATGGCTTATTCTATTTCAAATTTACGTGAAGGAAAATGAAGACGGATCACATTTCAAATATATGAAAAGGAGGAATTAAATCAACGAAACAAGGCGTTTAACTTTTTCCAGTAGCCTTTTAAGTTCATGATATATATTCATATAAAGGACTAGTTATAAAAATATTATTTTTAGTGTTATATTCCCCTCTCTCAATCAGAATTTAATAATTTCATACTAAACAATGTTGAATCTCCATTAACCTTCCTTTTGTAAAGTTAAGTATATCTTAGTTTAATCAGACCACTGAGTTGATTAATAACTCTCCTAGGGTTGGCCCGAAGGATTAGATTTTGTTTACCTGGCTAGGAACCAATGGGTTACTTAGCAACGGGACCTACAGCTTATTGTGGGGTCCGAACCACATTATATCAAGAAATGAATTTCTAATCACCAGAAACAAATTTCTCTGGTTCCGCACTGGCAGCAGCTGGGAACGAACTCGGGCTAACTGACTGATAGGCGAGCACGCAACCCACTCGTCTAGTGAGGAACTACGTTCCTTTTGTAAACTGGATCAGATAAACACGTCTGCAGTGTCGGTTTGCGCGAAGAGAAACCGGATTAAGAGGTAATTGAAAACTACAAAAGTAATGGTAAAAAGAAAATAGCGAATAAAGAGATAAGTCTACTCTGCATAAGCCCAGTCAAGAATCTCTGATCCACTTGAAGTCTTTCAGCCAAACTGCATCTCAATCATTAAACCACCCTCCCCTCTCCCCTCTCCCCCACCCCTGTTTCTTACACCTCTAACCTGGAAATATCATGAATAAGAACTGATTCGTCGCTGCCTATGAAGCCTTCATCCGTAATAGCATCTCGGTATCTGTTAAAGGCTGATAACTATTAGATAATTACAGGTCGCCTGACATCTAAAAGGCCAATGAAATTCAATGATAGTCGCCAATTAATAGCCTTAGAACGAGAAATGATTACCACGATGGAGGTAAATTGACCATAAAGCGGCCGGATAAAAACCCGCGCACAAAAGTCATTTCCAGTTACGATCGACATTAAATCAATCGGGTACACAACGACCCAGCAATTATGAAATTAGGCTGCGCACGAAATTGCCGGGAGGAAGGAACCACACTGGCCAAGTTTGGGGGTCACGAGGTAAGGTTCTTTGTTAAGGGGAAAATCAAATCCAGGTTAAAAAGTCACAGGTAAAAAAAGTAACCGGAACTAAAATCCCAGGAAAAAAAGTTACATTAATCTTTCCTAGATAGTGACCTTCCCCAAAGGGTTCTAACCCGGTATGTATCCACCTTTGCGGTGTGTCTAGTACAAGCCCGTTGGGGATTACCGTAAAATCATAAAAAAAAGACTGCCAGTATCACAACTATAATGAACTCCAAAGAAATATTGTTAATGTTTCCATGTGACTTAATTACCGGTCACCATAAATTCATGTGGTTTTTTATTCTAGACAAAATTGTGACTTTTTCCTTTGAATATTTTTGCTGTGACTTTGTTACCAGCCACCATAAATTGATGTGACTTTTTTTAGACAAAATTGTCACTTTTTTCCTTTGAATATTTTTCCTGTGACTTAATTACCGGTCACCATAGATTAATGTGACTTTTCCTAGCCAAAATTGTGACTTTTTCCTTTGAATATTTTTCCTGTGACTTTATTACCGGTCATCATAAAATAATGTGACTTTTTTCCTTGACAAAATTGTGACTTTTCTTCCTTCCACTATTTTTCCTGTGACTTTATTACCAGCCACCATAAATTAATGCGACTTTTTTCCTAGCCAAAATTGTGACTTTCTTTGACTATTTTTCCTGTGACTTAATTACCAGGCCCCGGAAAATCATTACAATATTCGGAACAGGGATCAAATAGTATACAGATCCACAATTACCCAATTTCTCTGCAGGGACATTTCAGATAAGGAAGTTTCTGATAGAAAAGTTTCTTTTACGAAATCATAAATTCGAGTTGTCCGTCATAAGAGAAGCTTTTATGCAGTAAAATTTGTCTGTGCACTGTTAGTTTTCCGTAAGAGAAACTTTTTCTGTCCGCCCTAAAATCTTAAATACTACTGAGGCTAAAGACCTGCAAATTGGTATGCTGACCATCCACTGTCCAATCATCAGCCATACCAAATTGCAGCCCTCTAACCTCAGTAGTTTGTTTTTTAAAGGTTACAGTTAACACCGCAACAACACAGGCCACCACGGCCGGCTTAGAGTTTCATGGGTCGTGGCTGATAGTTTCACACAGCAACATACGCTGTAGAGAAAACTCGATTGCGCCCATGAATCTTCGGCACATTTTTCACTTGTTTAAAGTTACTTTTAACATGGAGCAAATACGAAGTGAATTACATTAAATTGGCTGGTTACTTTAGATTAAACTGTATCCGGCCAGTAAGGGCCCTGTCCCATTGGCAAGGTAAGTATGGTAAGATGTGTTGTTATTATTATTATTATTATTATTATTATTATTATTATTATTATTATTATTATTATTATTATATATATAACGGCACTTTTCATGTCTAAAACATATGAGGTTTCTCAACATCTCTTCTGAAGATAATTGTTGTTTCTTTCAATTGCTGGAAATTACAATGTTGTTGGATTGAATGTGGCAAACACTCTCAGGCCACGAAAACAAACTTTGACGGTACAAGACAAACTCCCAATAACTGTAAATTCTAAAATTCACAATGACCCACAACTGACAGAGTTTCACACAGGGATTCATTGTTTAGTTAATCTCATTAAAAATTAATTTTTTTAGATACGTTTGCGAATGGTCACCATTCACTTAAAAATCTAACATAAGAAATATGACTTACTTTACCTGCTTGATCAGTAGCCTTCTCGATGGCATTCACGTGGTAGAACTGCCATGATGCTTGTTTTTTGTTATTCTGTATCATCATCAGAGAGAAAATGACTTTCTTCAAATAGTGTGGAATTCTATATTAACATATTTTGAGGAAGTAATTTCCAAAGCATGGTTGAATGAATGACTTGTTGAATAAATTGTCAGCAAATGGTTGTAAAATAGTGGGATTATTGGCCTGATATACACAGTAAATTTATATGAGATGAATCACACCCAATGCAAACATTTTGCTGCCATAGTGTCGTGCAACCTAAAATTTTACCTTTTTTTTTCTTCTTCCTCATAATTTTAAAAATCCGTTTTTTGCTCAGCCCCAACAATCTCACATAACCTTCAATTTTGCCAGAGAGCAACTCCCTTTATCATCTCTATCCCTCTGACACTCGTGGTCAAACCATCTGTACCTCTCTCTCTCTCTCTCTCTCTCTCTCTCTCTCTCTCTCTCTCTCTCTCTCTCTCTCTCTCTCTCTCTCTCTCACCTCTGAAGCCCACACAAGGCTGCATTGACGAAGCATCAAGGGAGAATATGAGCAAGTGAGTGAGATTGCCAAACTGTTGGCCAAAAAAGTATGCCAAAAACGCCATTCCTAAAATGAAGCGACATGACGTCTGTCTGGGAATCGCAGAGGAAAATAAAAAAAACTTTTTCGATGAAAGAAATTTGGTTTTATCGTTTTGGAAGTTGTCATCGAGGCGCGTAATTATGAGCTAAATATAGTTTCCAGATATCGCCGATAATTTTTTAATGTCACTTTCATCGAAAATATGTTTTTAAAATATGTAAATTATTAGAAAATTCTAATAATTAGCGAGAAACGACACCTACACAAAAGCATGTTTGGTTTGATTAGGCTGGCCGTGTCTGCCCACGCGAGTTTTTGTTCAAAGTGAGGCAAGATGTCAAGGGAATATGAGGTCTAATGGGGATCTCTGGACTCCAACAACCAACAGAGACGAGAATCAAAAGATTTGTCACCTCTGCTTCAAAGATCTACAAGTATGGCGCCATTCAATCATTATGTTACACCTATTCGCGCTTTCCCTCCTGGATGCTAAGGATTGAATGGAAAATATAATTTCGGCCAAAGGCAAGGCACTGGGACTTGTGAGGTCATCCAACGCTGAAACGGACATTGGCAGTAAAAGGTTTAAAAGGTGTAACAGAAGGAAAACCTCCCACACGTAAAACAATGGGTCGCAGTTTCTTCGGTGCAATCGAGTTTCCTGTACAGCGTACAATGCAGTATGAAACTTTCAGCCATGGTCGTGCATATATATATATATATATATATATATAGATATTATATATATATATATTATATATTATATATATTATATATATTGTGTGGTCGAATGGTTAGGCATTCATTATTCGGAATTGGCTCTTCTTTTAACATTAAAATACTGTATTTTCTTGCTAAGAAACATGACTTTATTGTCTTAATACTCTGTAGTTATTCCATCTACATTTGTAAATGAAACATGAAATGTACATATTTCTAGTAATTTTCGGGGTAAATTTTACTGGCGTTATTGCGAGTATCTTTCGGTGTCTAATATAAGTTAAAAGCTAAAGTGCATTTGATCTAGTGGTAAGTAAGTTAAGGTGTGGATTTAATTCCTTTCAAAACTCATTATAGATCGCTGTCTGAATGTTTTTTTTTCTGTTTTGTATGTTTTTCTTTTCCTAATAATGTATATATCGTCTCACATTCAGGAAAACAAACAAGATTACGAAATAATGTCAAATGTCCTCTACAACAGTGGTCGCAAACCGGTGAACATTGTTTCAATTTTGGGACATTATTTCAATTTTTTTTCTTAATCCTTAGCAGGCAACCCTGATACAAATTGCACAGAAGACAGAGAGCCCAGGATTGCCAATTTAGCATTGTTAATGCTAGATTTAGCATTAAAAATTTGGATCTCGGCTCCAAATAAAGACAGCTCTCCCTCTTGTATTAACGTCATTGGAGCAAAAATCAACAAACTTATTTCAAACAAGCAGGAACAAATATCACAGTAAAATGTGTAATGCTTAAACAAACTTCAAATTTTTGTTTTTGGCAATAATTAAACTATAACTTGGTTATATTTAATAGGTGCAAATTCATATTACTAATATAAAAGTGTTCTGATTATTATTATATAAACGTATTTGCGTTATTTAATTTCTATTAGTGGTCCGCCACAATTTAAAATTATACATTAGTGGTCCATAAAGTTCAAAAGGTTGGCAACGGCTGCTCTACAGTACTCCAGAATGCACGCTTCCCAAACGTGATAGCCAGAGTCAAAACCGAGGTCGCCTACAGATTGCAGAATTTAGAGAAGCAGAAGGTTAGGATCAATAAAGTTTCCTGAAAAATAGGGAACTTTACTTTCACCCAATAAATGCAAAGTGAAAATAAATCCAGGAATAATGGATAGCATAGATAAAAGCAATTAAAACTCCGCGGAATACGTCACAGAGGAAATATTTCCACCGCCATACCTTGCCAAAAAAAAAAAACAAACAAACAAACAAACAAACAAACTTGGGAGCGTCGATTGAGAGATTTAAACAAATGTATAAATCTTTTTGAATCAACGGAATATATTTTACTTGCTGAGAGAGAGAGAGAGAGAGAGAGAGAGAGAGAGAGAGAGAGAGAGAGAGAGAGAAATGACTTTTTAATAATCTGTTGAAGACCAACATAGGAATGCATCTGTCACAGAAAACTTTAATGGATATGTTGTGTTTTACCTTGCAATCTTGTTTTCTGTATAAATAGAATACCAACATGTTATGATAAAGAGAGAGAGAGAAGCGGGACGGGGTTAGGGGGTGGGGGTTAACAGTCAGAAAGATAGAAAGAGAACTTCCTATGAAATAACCGTTTCAAACAAGTCTAGGAAATGTTTTTGGTTAAAAAGAATGAATTAAGATAGAAGGTATTGTGGTATCTTGGAATTTCATCTTCGGCATAAACATTAATGTATATAATATAAATATATTTATATATATATATATAAATATATATATATATATATATATTATATATATATATATATATGTAATATTTACATAATATATATCTTATATATATAATATATATATATATTATATATATAATATATTTAATACATATATAATATATATATACTATATATATACTAATATATATATATATATATAATATATATATATTAGACATATATAAATAATTACTATATATTATTAATAGTATATATATATATATATTATAGTATTATATATATATATATATATTATATTTGTTGCATGTATTGCATGTATAAAGAGAGAGATAGAGAGACTTCCATTGAAATAACCTTGTTTAAGAACGCTAATGATAAAACAAAACAAAAAAAAAGTGATATAGGAGGTGTCTTTCACGCGGGAATTTTGTCTAAGGTGGATATGCTCACTTTGAGAGAGAGAGAGAGAGAGAGAGAGAGAGAGAGAGAGAGAGTCGACACCTAAATCCTGTTTTTGAATAACCTTTGCGAGAACCAGTTTAAGAATGCAGGTGATAAAGGATTTGCGTTTAGTTTAGCCGGGGGACTAATACTGAAATCCGAAGAGATAGAAAGAGGGCAAAGTTTCTCGGCTAATAACTTGCTAAAAATGGCCCATGGAATGTGACTGAAAATTTAGTTTCAAGGGTAAATGCAAAGGTTTTTAGATGGATAGATAAACAGTTAGATAGGCAGCAGCAGACAAAGATCCTTTTCTGGATAAGATATTCATCTTTCAAAATTTTATTATGTTTTGATACTATTTTGCTGGACACAATTTAAGATGGCAGTTTTGTCGCTGTGATCTCTAAATTAATATTCAACCAACGACAGGGACTGACACTAACAAATTTCAGTTACCAAACAGAGCATATTCGCGCCTTTCGTAATCAATGAAATGCATTTCTCATATCGTCATGTATCTTATATAGA
>NC_087207.1:39563912-39566412 GCF_015104395.2 Macrobrachium nipponense | reverse complement strand
AGAGAAGAACCTCTCGTTTGGCCGCTGGACCGGAGCCCAACATTTGTGTTTCACCTCGCCCGACACCTGAGAAGAGATGTCACGTAGTAATTCACAATCTGCGCTCATCGGTGGCGCTAGACGCCATAGTGGAGAGAGTCAAGTTTCTCACTGGCTCTGACCCACTCATCTCTCACGAACTCCCATGCAGGATTAAACATAAAGTGGCTTACAGGATTACCTGCCTATTTCAACACCTCGACGTTCTTAAAGGCGAGAATTTCGGTCCTAATATATTAGTTTCAAGATATAAATTATTCCGGGATCAACCACCCCCAGGGGAACTTACTGACACTCCAACCAGGGTCATTCACCGCAAGTGCCAGTCAACCCCCCACGGCGAGTGACTGCCAGTCCCCCTGGCTAACCCCCCATCCGCCCAAATGATCAGCGCATTCATCTCCCATCTTATCTTCGTGAGTAGCCATGGATACATTAAACATAATCTCTTGGAATATTTTTGACCTCAAGAGGAACATTCCTCTCCTAAACATGTTTCTGCAAAACTTCAAAGGCATCATTGCATTGCAAGAAACGCTCCTCTGGCCACATGACCTTGCCATCTGCGATTCAATTCATGAAGACTTCAGAACCTTCTCGACTTCATCGATGCAATTTACAGATCAAATCATAGCCGGTCGCCCGAAAGGGGGACTTTCTTTCCTGTGGCACAAATCGTTAGACAATATGATAAAGGTGATGACCTACAGGAGTGACAGATTGCTGAGGCTTCAAGTGACAGTAGGGAACTCTATCTAAAATAATATTATTAATATATGCCATGGGAAAATAACAATAATTTTGATCATTACTGCATTGATCCTAGGGGAGTTACACAATATTATTCATGATTCTCTGCTGATCATATTTGTATAATCGGGGACCTTAATTCTCACCCCACAAAACAATTTTATAATGAACTTACTCTCTTCTGTTAAAATCATGCTCTCCAAATTAGCGATGTAATGCTCCTCCCTCCCTCCTCCTATTCATATGTACATAATAGAGCGGACGCTATTACAACCTCCTGGCTGGACCACTGCATCACATCTCCACAACTTCATGATTCTATTATGACCTGCAATATTCGCTATAATCTTGAAACGGGCTACGATCACATCCCATTACAGGTGTCATTCAGTACCCCATCCCTCCCTACCGTGAACCCCCTAACTGTTCGCCCACCAGCAGTAAACTGGGATTTTAAAAACCAACAGAAAACCAGATACTTTAGGGCGACCACGGAACCAGGTTGCGGTCAATAGTTCAACCGGCAGACGCCTTACTTTGTACTAACACAAATTGTAGAAATGACCACCACAAGAGGGATCTGAATGAATTCTATTCGAACATAATATCCACTTTGCTTGCTTCGGGCAGGACTGCCTACAGATTTCGTCAAGGTAATTCTCGTAATATACCTGGATGGAACGACTTGGTTAAAGATCTGTATACATACTCACGAGAAATGTTTTTACTGTGGAGGCAAAATGGTAGCCCCAGGGAAGGACACACTGCATTACTAATGAGACAAGCAAGAGCGCAGTTCAAACTTGCTCTTAAGCACTGCAGGTTAAATGAAAGACAACTAAGAGCCGATGCAATGCCTAGAAACTGAGAATCTGGTGATTATCCTTGTCCTTGGAAAGATATCCAATCCTTAAATCCCAAAACTAAAAAGCTATCACAGAGAGTAGGGGAAGCAGTCGGAGACGAAGCTATTGCAAGTATGTGGGGTGATCACTTCAACAATATCCTGAATTGCATAAATGATCAAGATTCCCGAAGGGATGTAGATAACCTCCTTACTGACAACATTCAATTTCATTTTGCAGACCGTATTACGCCAGGTAACAACAGCAATGCCATAAACAGCCTACCTAATAATAAATCGCCCGGCTGTGATGGTCTTCCTGCAGAGGCCTTCAAATTCTGCCATCCGATAATTTACATTTTGCTAGCTGCCCTATTCAATGCGTGCATAATTCACCGGTTTCTTCCAGACTCCCTACTCTTAGTCCATTTGATACCATTAATCAAAAACAAGCTAAAGAATGCAGCTGACCCTGGCAACTACCGGCCGATTGCAATCACAACGATCGCATCGAAGATACTTGAGTCTGTTCTTCTAGTGAGACTTCTCCCCTTTCTACACACCACTGACAACCAGTTCGGGTTTAAAGCAAACCACTCAACCGACACCTGCATCTACATACTGAAAGAATTGCTGAATTACTACCTATCATCAGCCTCTGCTGTTTTCCTTTGTTTTGTAGATGTGAGAAAAGCATTTGACAGAGTAAACTACCTGAAGCTCTTCCTGAAGCTGCATAAAAGGGACACACCCCTGTATCTAATTGGCATTTTGCATTGCTGGTTCTCCACACAGCAATTCTGTGTCAAATGGGGCAACGTATTATCGTACACCTTTGGCTCCCTAAACGGGCTTCGGCAAGGGGGC
>NC_087207.1:39553912-39558912 GCF_015104395.2 Macrobrachium nipponense | reverse complement strand
TTTCCGTCTGTAGTTAGGAATGCAAAAATATACTAGTGCCAACTGTAGAGAGAAAGAAAGAAATGATAATTCTCTCTTCTCTTCCGTGAATAAACTGAATTGTTTGAGAAGTGAAAAATGTTGCGTCAGTCCTGCGTAGGTTAATCACTGTTTTGCTTCATCTACCTTTATAGTTAACAGGAAACATGCTGACTGAGTACGAAAAGGATTGTAGAATCTGAGTAGTTCACCCATTACTGCCACAGTGTCATTTGTATTTAAGGAAATGTTATGCACTTTCAATTTAACCTGACGATTCTGCTCAGCGTAAAGAGTTCGTGATATGATATTCCCTTTAAGGTCACTCAAAGAAGCGAAAATGATAGAATATGACTTTCACACAAAATATATAGATATCCTTATTGAGTTGAATATAGAATTTAGTCCAAAGGCCAAGCACTGGGACTTGTGAAGTCATTCAGCGCTGAAAGGGAAATTGATAGTGTAACAGGAGGAAAACCAGGGAGAGGGTGGAAAGTAAGATGGAGGAAAAAGAATATAAAGGGAGGTACAGTAAAAGGAACTAGAGTGGTTGCAGCTAGGGGCCGAATGCACGCTGCAAAGAACCTTAAGTAATGCTTACAGTGCACTGCATGAGGTCCACTGACGGCACCATCCCCCTACGGAGAGATATCCGTATTGGAATTTCGAGAAAACACACTTTTTTTTCCTAATGGGACATTCGTAGGAAAAAAGAACAATATTAGTTTCTCATTCCCCATGTCGCCATTTCATCTAAGATATCTGTCCGTTCCACATATCGTGAATCTCGCCACGGAAGCCATTCAGTTATATTAATTTGCTGGAAATGGCTGAAGGTTTGCAGCAGTGGTTGCATCACAGGAATATTCATAGTATTGTTCCCAAGCAGAGGGCATCAGGTGGAAGTGGTAAATTTCAATATCGGCCTACCTTGTGGGGCAGTGGTGCATGAAACAAGCGGAGAATTGTGTCATTTCCTTTCCCATTATTCTCTCTCTCTCTCTCTCTCTCTCTCTCTCTCTCTCTCTCTCTCTCTCTCTCTCTCTCTCTCTCTCATGGCTGAAAGGGCAGTTTCATCTATTCGCAATCAAGAACTACATTATCGTCTCGTATCGCTCACGATAGGGCCATTCCGGCCAAATTTATCCCTTCATAAATCCTGGTTAAGAGACACCGAGTTTCGTGGCCACAGCTGCCCAAAGAATGGACAAACTCCCATTCATCTCATGGCACCTCTCTTCTTGCCCAGAGATCTTTTGCCCCTGATAATGACGTTCTTCCTCTTCGTGAAATTATGTTCACTAGATGTCTGATCATTTTGATATTTTCATGTATATGCGTCTTTATATTCCTTTGGTTTATTATCAACAAAATATGGACACATCTTTATATAATACAGGGTGTCCATAAAGTCCCAGTACCATTACAAGTATTTATTGCTTGTAATGGCACTGGGACTTTATGGACACCCTATATAATTTCAACAATACTCCGTTTATTGCAGTTAATGCAGAACACCTAATTCTTTTAATAGAGATTCTATCCAGCCTTTCGCTCAGGCATTGTTCACTGCTCTTTTTTTTCTCGGTATTGTTAATTTCTCTCAGTCTCTCTCTCTCTCTCCCTTCATAATATGATTTCAATAATACTCCGTTTATTGCAGTTTAATGCAGAACAACCAATTCCTTTGATACAGATTCTATCCGGCCTTTTGCCCAGGCACTGTTTACTGTTCTTTTTTTTTTCTTCGGTATTGTACATCTCTCTCTCTCTCTCTCTCTCTCTCTCTCTCTCTCTCAGGGTCCGAGGAGATTTCCACCCATTTCTAATCAAAAACTGCACTGTCGTCTTATATCGCTCATGAAAGCGCCATTTGGGCAACATTTATCCGCTACAAAACTCCCTGTTATGAGGGGGGCCGAATTTCGCAGCCACAGCTGCTCAAGGAACAAGGAAGAGAGCTTTCGTGTGTCTCCAGGCATTCAACCTTCGTACCCAGGCACCTTTGCGCCAAGGTATATAGAATTAGGCTTGCTTTGCGCTTCATAATCCCTTTCTGTGCGTTTGTGGAATGTCTGCCATATGTGAATGCTCCATAAAGAGATGGTAGATCTAATATATTATTACTTACAGGAGCGTTTACATTCCACTGATTATTTATCGACGACATAAGGACTCACGTTCGAGACGGATCGAATCTACAGGCCTGCTGACTGAGTACAAAACATGGACTTCATTTCTAGTTCCTGAATTTGAAGTGTTCAGATTCGATGACTATTATAGCCCAAGCTTAGTAATAAGGGACATTGGCCGTGTGTCTTTTTGTACGTATGTATGTGTGTGTTTTTTTTTTCTGTAAAATAAAACTCTTAAGATGGCTTTGTCTGTCCGTCTGCACTTTTTCTGTCCGGACTTTTTTTTTTTTTTTAATTCGCCCTCACATCCTTGAAACTACTGAGGCTAGGGGGCTGCAAATTGGTATGTTGATCATCCACCCTCCGATCATCAAACATACCAAATTGCAGCCCTCAATCCTTAGTAGTTTATATTTTATTTCAGGTTAAAGTTAGCCATAATCGTGCGTCCGGCAACGATATAGGACAGGCTATCACCGAGTATGGTTAAAGTTTCTTGGACCGCGGCGCATACAGCATTATAATGAAGTTTATTTTCGGTGGCCCTGATGTATATACGCTGCACAGAAAACTCGACTGAACCGAAGAAACTTCGGCGCATTTTTTACTTGTTTAATTTTTTTATCGGAATGCAGTTAACGCTCTAAATTCTGATAATATTCAATCAAAGCTGAAGTTTTTTTTCTACTTTATTTTTACTGTGATAAAGAGATGTTTAATTTCTGATTCCCTGGTGATATAAGATATCTTTATTTGCACATGTTTGCATTCTCTGTATTCGACAATTGTTATTTCTGGCGTATCAAGGTTTAGCGAGTGTTTAATTTAAAAAAAATTTCATTCATGGAGATGACACAAAATAAATAGTTAAAAAAAATCCCATAAGTGGGAACCCTACCAAAAATAATCTTACATTGAGATGCAATGCAAGCAGTTTATTTCTTGAAATTA
The DNA here is from genome assembly GCF_015104395.2 of Macrobrachium nipponense. Taxonomy (NCBI): domain Eukaryota; kingdom Metazoa; phylum Arthropoda; class Malacostraca; order Decapoda; family Palaemonidae; genus Macrobrachium; species Macrobrachium nipponense. Next base: position 39,555,805 of record NC_087207.1, on the reverse strand, counting down.
CTGCTAGGTAATAATTTACCAATAGAAGTGTGAATGTCTGCGTGTATGCCTTCCAATACCCTGTTGATCATGGCAACCAGACTCTCTCGTATTTTTAACGTGAGCTATTTCTAGATGAGAATAGTCAGGATGTAACTTATGAAACCATATGAAACAAATCCTCTCATACAAACGTTGACATTTGAACGGCCAATGTTGCAGACTTTACCTGCTGTTGTCAGGGAGTTTCGTATTTCACTGTGTCAATATTGCATGAGGGTAAATGGGAGATTGATATAGGCTGATATCTGCGTTTGGTGCCAATGGCGGTTCGAATGAAGAGTTCCGGTTTTCATATACCAGTTAATATTCTAAACGAGCTTGACGGCGCTCGCTACGCTGTGCTGGAATCCGGCGCTGCTAGTCATGTCTCCCCTACCCTCCCGAATCCTTACTACCCGATCCCTCTTGGGTAGGACAAACAGATTTGCAGGAGGAGGGTGTATGTGTCATGTCTCCCCTACCCTCCCGAACCCTACCTACCCCGATCCCACATGGGTAGGACAAACAGGTTTGCAGGAGGAGGGTGCATGTGTCATGTCTCCCTTATCGTCCTGATCCATCACCTACTCCGCCCCAACCAAGAGTGGTCAAACATGTTTGCAGGAGGAGGGTATATGTGCCATGTCTCCTTACCCTCCCGATCCACTACCTACTTCACCCACACCCACGGTGGGCAAACATGTTTGCGAAGGAGGATGGATGTGTTATCTATCTCCTACCCTCCCGATCCCCCTACCCCACCCCACCCTGGGCGGACAGACAAGAAAAACCACTCGGATTTTATTATTATATATAGATTACAATGTAATTTTTTTGCCGTTCTTATTTTTCATTTTTCTCCTCAGGAGGGGAGGAACCCGGTGCTATTTTGCTACTCAAACATCCTGCCTCATGGATTTTCTAAAGGCTCATGTATCATCAGTGTGTGTGTGTTTTCTTGGTGGTCACCAACCCAGATACTAGCCAACCACAGCATTGACCAAACGAATGGCGATGCAGCAATCGTTGCAGATGTTTGTCAGCTGGAACCTAATCCATAACGAATAGGTTAGGAAGAGTAAAGGTATTCTCACCTGGTTTCATCTAGTATAATACATACATACAAAAAACATAGATATATAATATATATATTATATATATATAGATATATATATATATAGATATATATACATATATGTGTGTCTGTGTATGTATTAATATATTTATGTATGAAGTTTATATCACTAGCCTTTCTTCCTGAACCAAACCAAGTGTTGCAATCAACAAAATTTCTCTGTAATCCTCACAGCCACCACTATCATCCTTATACAGCAAAACAGTTGTTCCTCATCATTCATTCGCGTGTAACCTTTCCCTAATCCAAAACTACCTTACAGATCCTGGCCAGCACCTCTCAATCGAAGTTCCACCCCTTTACCGCAGTATTTCTCTTAAAATCTCATCTACTCCTGGGGTCTTTCCACCTCTCATCATATTAATTTTCCTTCCTAAGGTCTGTAACAATGTCCTGTACAAGCATTCACAAGTAGACACTAATCTCTTCAATCCCTGGATCATTCAGCGATGCCTCTCGTATACCTCACGTACTCAATAAATCTTTAAAATCTTCACTCTATCGATCAGACAACATCTCCCTGTTTCTTGTTATTTTCCGAGTTATATTTATTCGTTAACCTGTCTTGTCACACCCACATCCATGTATTGTTTGTATGGTGTTTTTACATTGCATGGAACCAGTGGTTATTCAGCAACGGGACCAACGGCTTGACGTGACTTCCGAACCACGTCGAGAGTGAACTTCTATTACCAGAAATACATATCTCTAACCCCTCAGTGGAATGTCCGAGAATC
>NC_087207.1:39546412-39551412 GCF_015104395.2 Macrobrachium nipponense | reverse complement strand
GTTTAAGCTGACCTCCAACCCCCAAGCAACCCACCTGAATTCTGCCTCAGTTGGCTGCGAGACGTGATCTCGGACAGAGGTCAAATTACCTGCCTTCCTGTTAGGCCTACCCAGGGTGTGAGTGGCGCGCCGATGACCCAGGCCTCAGACAAAGGGGGCCATGCTTTTCTACAAAGAGCCACTGAACACGGACACAGGTACGTCTTGTGAAACAACATATTGCCAGTCCCTTATCACCTATTATAATTTTGATCCTCATTCTCCCAATTCAATTTCTAGCAACAAAAGGAATTCATCCCTTTGCTCCCTCTCACTGCCTCATGGCCGCATGCTTCCCCTTGTGTGATCGTCCCAGACCAATGGAGTCATTGCATACTTCAGTGAAACCTTAAAAGTTCCTTCTCCCCAGTATTAGAGAATTAATTAATCAAAGCAAGAAGTCATTTTTTCTTTTATCTCGTTTAATCTGGGATTCTTTTCCCAGATTCCATGAGTCACGTTTTTTTTTTGCCGTCTCTGCCCGCAAGTGTGCATTACCCCAAGTGAATGAAAATCAGCTTGAATTGAATGAGACTATAAGCCCCAACGTGGGGGCCAATATCATTTAACTTTTCTCCAGGCCAGCACGGGCCTTTTTGTAAATAAATAGCTGTTAAGTAACGAGCTGAGTTTTCTGGCGACCTTCCCTCTAAAGAAATTAATAATAACTATCAGTTTACGGTAAGTTAAAGCAATTCCCTCTTGAAATCCCTCAATTATTTCCGTTTACGTATCTAGCCTCTCTCAAGGCCGCTATATACGTAACATTGTCGACCTTCGCCGAGGATATGAACCTAGCTTGCTTAAAAAAAGCTTAAAAAAAGCTGTAAATCGCGTTATCCGTTGTAAAAACGTAAACTGTAAATGTTTTTTCAAGCGCAAAAACAAAGCACACTTGCAGTGGGAGAAAAAGACACTGACTCACGGTAAGGTATTCCATTCATTAATATGATTATTCTATAACCAATGTTAGCTTAAGGTACGTTAAGTATTTTTATTGTTGAAGTGGTCAAAAGAGCGTAGGTAGAAATCTTATTATTGTAACGGCGAATGCGCCAGAGCTTTATTTTAGCGGCGAGCAAACAATTTGCCCCGCGAATTCTCTGTTACTTTGTGCTGTCCTCGTAGGCGCTCACACGAACACGTGTGCAGATAGATGCCAGAAAGGACCAGATCAAACGGAGAGTGCTTTGCCAGGGTTATTGCTGTATTAGAAAGCCTAGCTAGTTAGGAGTTGTTTTACTAATAGTTACGGCAAAAGAAGTGTACAATTCTTTTGTCTGTGATATGTTAGGAATCCATTTTTAACTGAGTTTCATTCCAAGTGTTGGTAACCGCGTTACCTCTCAGCTTAAATTCACTTTGAGCATTCTCGCGCCTGCGCGGTCTCAACCAGCCTTCGTTTTCGCTCACAGCGGCAGCCATGTTTGTTATCATTCAGAATTATCTAAACCATTTAAGCAAAGTAACGTAAGTCTCGAAGTTTTAACGTAAATAATATCGATCTCGGTACTAGTATCTATCGTTCTGCCAGAGAAATTAACGTAATTCGCCTGAATAAGAAATGTAGTATTTTGTGTTGTAAATAAATTGCCTTCGCATTTACAGAGAATCAGCTGATTCGCCATCAACTGCTAGCACACCGTGGTGCTAACCCGCTCTTCTCGCCTCACGTGTTTCACCTCGCATCGCTCACTCGCGCGCTGAGTGAAAATTTCATTTCATTAAACGTAACCTCATTTACAATTGTTTGCTAACATCGTTTTCAAATCCTTACCGTAATTTTTCACTTTCCTTACGTAAAGTTAACGTAATCTTAAAAGTAGAGTCACTTGCAAGAATTGTTAACGTAAAACGCGTCTTTGTAAAATTCATATCGAAACGCAAATCATTTCATAAGCGCAAGCCGCTAACATTAACGTAAACATCGTTCACCGCGAGCGCGTTATCATTTTTCATAAAACGTTATCAAAAGCAATTCTTTCACAAAAAACGTTAACGTAAGTAGATAATTTAACGCAAGTTGCGTCATATTAAACGAACATTAGTAGTTCAATTCAAATATAAGGGAGTTCATTCATATATCATTTTCACCCTCTCCGAGAGAGAGAGAGAGAGAGGAGAGAGCAGCAGAGAGAGAGAGAGAGAGAGAAAACCAGAACCCATTATTCACGAAGCCAAGAGTACTACATCTTACCATTAATTATAGCATGCCGAATTAACCTTATTTTAGTCTCTTGTGTCTTTCATTTACACAGCGTGATACGTACGCGCATGTGTCCATTGCAGTTTGCAAACATTTATTTATTTCATTTACCGAGTACTTCAGCGAGGGACTGAGCATTTTCAATTATCATTACCTGTCGTTGCCCGAGTGGTCTTGTTCATTTTTTATCACAAAAGACTTGCGTATACCGCAAGCACAATTCGCACAGTGTGCCACGCAAATTCATTACTTCCAGACAGGAAGTCGTTACCAGTTTAGGACTGGCCACCACCAGTGCACGTCAGGTCTTACCATTTCACAGTGCCACTAATTCTTGACACTGTCCATCGACTGGCTGCTGAAGTACTCCCACCTTTTACTTTCTCTCCTCCACCATTACACTCTGCCATGAGCAGTGCCATTTCACTTCAGTATATTTAAGTATACTGCATGTAGTGTCCGGGACACACCAGCACGATACCAGTGCTCCAAGGAACGCCTCCATAAATGCCATTGCACCTGTACAGGCTGTACAGGTAGCCATTAACCTGCGTGTCCGTCCTTATGGAACGCCCAAGTAACTAGTGTGTCCATGTACAAGGGTCAGTGATCCTTCGGAACACTCAACAAAGGGAACACCTCCCGAAGCGCCGCAATACCAGCCCTAAGTGCTGACAAACCTGCGTGTCCGTCCTTAACGGAACGCCCAATTCATTAATGTCCGTGTACAAGGGTCAGTGATCCTTCGGACCAATCAAGGGAACGCCTCCCGAAGTGCCATCGCACCTGTACAGACGTACAGGTAGCCCTCTACCTGCGTGTCCGTCCTTATGGAACGTCCAATTCATTAAAGTATCCGCCATTTTGGATCACTGAACCAAGGAACGCCTCCTCATAAAGGGCCGTGCAACCTGTATTGGACCTACAGGTAGCCCAACCCATTCCAACGTCTCCCAAGTTGGGAACGCCCGTAAGTGTGACGTACGCCGCACACTGCATTCGATTTTTTCACCTCATCAGAAGGTGCCATTCACAAAGTGCCACCGAGCACCCAGTCTTTTCAGGACTTTTCCTTACCACGTCGCAGAACCCATTTCCAAGTGAGTGCCACTTTCCACAGTAGGGCACTCCCATTCCATCCATTTACCCTTCCTGGTCATTATTATCATTTTCATCCGAGCCTCTACTGCAGCCTAAGGGAAATGTCTTCCCCTGCTTCCCGCGACTTCTTTGCCAGAGAGCTAGAGAAGCTCGGAGCCCTCATAACTCTGGGCAAGGAGGCTGGTTACACTGGACCAGCACTTGACCAGTGGGATAAAGACGCAGCAGGCTGCCGCACGCCTGCAAGAAAAGAAAGTAAGAGAAAACCAGAGACAAGCCAGAGAAGCAGAAAGGAAGGCAAGGGAAGAGGAGCGAAAGCATGAGCTCGCTCTCAACGGAGAAGGAACTCGACATCAAGCGGGAGAAGGCCCGTAAGGAGAGTATCCTAGCTCAAGCCACTCTGCCAGCTTCCAGCCCTGCACCCACTGTCTCTCTTAGTCCCGCCGTCTCTGGTCAGCCTGACATCCTTTCGATTTGCGAGCCTGTCCTGATCCAGTGCCCAAGATAGAAATTTCTTCCGCACCATCTCAGCCTCTTACCCTTTTACCGCCTACCTCCTCCCTTTTGGAAGAGGTAAGCCCACCAGTTAACCCCGGACTTGTTTCCGAGGGTGATTCCACGGAGGATTCCTTAACCTCCCTACCTCAAATCACTGCCAGAGAGGACTTTTCACCTGTGCCAGAGCACACTGCCAGCCTTGGTGACTCCACAGATTCGCAACCTGTGGGGCCATCTCGGCCTTACCGTCCAGTGCCACGGAAGAGGTTCTGGAACACGTTCTGCCGAGACTGTGGCCGCAAGGGTCACATGTCTGCCAACTATGGAGGGTGCGCAAATCACAATATTCCTGCCATCGCAATGGCCGTCACCAATCCTTCTTCACTAGGACCCCCAGCTAAGGGCCCTATAACAGTTGCACCCCTCCAAAGCCATTATCAGCCAAGCCACGTCAGAGCCTACGACGACTCTGGCGCTCAAGTCTCCCTGATACGGGAAGACAGAATTCCCCGAGGGGCTAACGTTGATAGACGTCGATTGATCACCATTGAAGGTATCAATCACATTAAACTGATCCTTCCGACCGTCCAATTGAGGGTCACCAGACCTCACTTCTCCAAAGAATGTACTCTTGCAGTTGCAAGCTACATCCCAGGAGGTTACGACCTCCTCCTAGGGCAAGACATGAAGTCTCCCTCACAATTCAAAAAGCCTAGGGGTCCTAACCCCATGTCAATTAACTCCAAAGCAAGGAGTCAACCCGAAATTCTACTTCCTCTAGGAAGTACATCCACCAACAGTCTCCCTGTCACCAAGGAGGGAGATTGACCATTCACAGTTCCGTTGCAAGACCTGTAACGTAATAGGTGGGCACTCCACAAATTGGCCTAGGTGCCCTAGCAAGTTATGTGCAGCGGACACTGTCCAAGTCCCACAAGGCTTAGCCTTCCAAAAGAGACAGGACCCTCTGTCTCCCATAACCAAGGGCACGCTGAGAGGTGGTAATTGCACCTCCGGTACCCGCCACAGGTCCAGTCGACCTCAACTCTCTGCCAGTACCACTTGGCAGCACTGAGCAGTGCCAAGCTCCGTCCAGCCTGGACGTAGAGCCACCACCGAACTTGACCTCTGCGCCTGGCCCCGAGCTAGCGCCGGC
>NC_087207.1:39533912-39541412 GCF_015104395.2 Macrobrachium nipponense | reverse complement strand
TGGTGGATTAACAACACATATTTCCCTGTGCAAACGGGGGTTCTATGTACAGTTCTGATGTAATTGTGTTGAGTTCCTTAAACAACCCTGGTGTTTTAATTTCCATAGCCTTCCATGTACAGTCCCAGAAGTATGCCTAGCACAAACTCCTATTCATGATTCCGGTCTATTTGCACAATTTTCCTCGTAAAATGCCCATGTTTTATTTAATACAAATCTGGTTCAGTGCATCGCAAAATAATTGTCTCTTACAAGCGTGGTCAGCTCTTGTTTGTTAGGTCCGTGGAACACTCGCAACCAAGCAGCCAACAGTCCTTATAGAACTATATAAGCAGCAGAACCTTCTGAGGTAAAGAACTTCCTTAGAAACAGAAAGGCTGTACTAATTTGGCGACATACCCACCAGAAGAAAAATGGCATCTCAAGGTAAAAAAAACAAAAAAACAAAAAAAAAACACACACACACACAAGTTCAAGCATCGAATTTTAGGGTGGAAACGCAGATGGAAAACAAATGACACACTAAAAAGGAAACTATTGTAATGCATACACTGTTTTAAAAAAATTAGCTAATTTTCTTATCTTTTCACCAGGTAAAAATTTCATAATCCAGGCATATATTTTTACTATATTTTTTCTTTCCATTACCTTTGCTTGGTTTCAAAACGAAACTGAGACAAAGATTCTTCCATAACTTTGCGCAGAAACTTTAGGCTCGTAGACTCCCATTGGAATCGTACATTTCAGTTGTTGAACCTTGAACTCTCACACAGACACACACAAATATACACACACGTCTCTGGATGTAAATTCTCACTTGGATATCACCTCTGGTGAACTTTCTCCCTTTTAACTGAATATTCAGCCTCGAGTTTGTCTCCTCAGCTTATGCATCGACTAACGCATTTAAAAAAAAAAAAAATTCGCAACAAAGTGGAAGTCTCACGTTAAAGGGAATCTCCAGTTGCAGTCGAAGTCGGAAAGAGGGCGTGGCAAAACGAGTCGGAAAGAGGGCGTGGCAAAACGAGTTGGAAAGAGGGCGTGGCAAAACGAGTCGGAAAGAGGGCGTGGCAAAACGAGTCAGAACGAGGGCGTGGCAAAACGAGTCGGAAAGAGGGCGTGGCAAAACGAGTCGGAAAGAGGGCGTGGCAAAACGAGTCAGAACGAGGGCGGGGCAAAACGAGTCGGAAAGAGGGCGTGGCAAAAAGAGTCAGAACGAGGGCGTGGCAAAACGAGTCGGAAAGAGGGCGTGGCAAAACGAGTGAGAACGAGGGCGTTGCAAAACGAGTCGGAAAGAGGGCGTGGCAAAACGAGTCGGAAAGAGGGCGTGGCAAAACGAGTCAGAACGAGGGCGTGGCAAAACAAGTCAGAACGAGGGCGTGGCAAAACGAGTCGGAAAGAGGACGTAGCAAAATGAGATGGAAAGAGAGCGTGGTAAAAACGAGTCAGAAATAGGGAGTGGCAAAACGAATCGGAAAGAGAGCATGGCAAAACGAGTTGGAAATAGGGTGTGGGAAAACGAATCGGAAAGAGAGCGTGGCACAACGAGTCGGAAACATGACAAAACGAATCGGAAAGAGAGCTTGGCAAAACGAGTCTGAAATGGGGCGTGGCAAAACGAATCGGAAAGAGAGCGTGGCAAAACGAGTCGGGAATAGGGCGTGGCAAAACGAATCTGAGTGAGAGCGTGACAAAACGAGTCGGAAATAGGGCGTGGCAAAACAAATCGGAAAGAGAGCGTGGCAAAACGGGTTGGAAATAGGGCGTGGCAAAACGAATCGGAAAGAGAGCGTGGCAAAACGAGCTGGAAATAGGGTGTGGCAAAACGAATCGGAAAGAGAGCGTGGCAAAACAAGTCGGAAATAGGGCGTGGCAAAACTAATCGGAAAGAGAGCATGGCAAAACGAGTCGGAAATAGGGCGTGGCAAAATGAATCGGAAAGAGAGAGTAGCAAAACGAGTCGGAAAGCAGGCCATGGCCAAAAACAAGTCGCTTAAGAGTGCGTGGCAAAAACGAGACAGAAAGAGGGCGTGGCAAAACGAGTCGAAAAGAGGGTGTGGCAAAAACGAATCAGAAAGAGGGCGTAGCAAAATGAGACGGAAAGCGGGCGTGGCAAAATGAGTTGAAAAGAGAGCGTGGTAAAAATGAGTCGGAAATAGGGCGCGACAAAACGATTCTGAAAGCAGGCGTGGCAAAACGAATCTGAAAGTGGGCGTGGCAAAACGATTCTGAAAGGGGGCGCGGCAAAACGATTCTGAAAGTGGCGTGGCAAAACGATTCTGAAAGTGGGCGTGGCAAAACGATTCTGAAAGTGGGCGTGGCAAAACGATTCTGAAAGTGGGCGCGGCAAAACGATTCTGAAAGTGCGTTTCGTTGGCCAAAACGATTCTTGAAAGTGGGCACGGCAAAACGATTCTGAAAAGTGGGCACGGCAAAAACGATTCTGAAAGTGGGCGCGACAAAAACTATTCTGAACAGTGGGCGTGGATTAAAACGATTTCTGAAAGTTGGCGTTGGCAAAAACGAATTCTGAAAGTGGGCGTGGCAAAACGATTTGAAAGTGGGCGCGAAAACGATTTGAAAGTGGGCGTGGGAAAACGATTCTGAAAGTGGGGTGTGGCCCAAAACGATTCTGAAAAGTGGGCCGTGCAAAACGAGTTCTGGAAAGTGGGGTTGGCAAAAACGATTCTGAAAGTGGGCACGGCAAAACGATTCTGAAAGTGGGCACGGCAAAACGATTCTGAAAGTGGGCGCGACAAAACTATTCTGAAATGGCCGTGGTAAAAACGATCTGAAAGTGGCGTGGGCAAAAACGATCTGAAAGTGGCCCCCCCGGCCCCACTGGCAAAACGATTCTGAAAGGGGGCGCGGCAAAACGATTCTGAAAGTGGGCGTGGCAAAACGATTCTGAAAGTGGTGTGGCAAAACATTTCTGAAAAGTGGCACGCAAAACGATTCTGAAAAGTTGGGCACGCAAAACGAGTGGGCTGGCAAAACGTTCGAAAGTGGGCGTGCAAAAAACGATTCTGAATGGGCACGGCAAAACGATTCTGAAAGGTGGGCACGGCAAAACGATTCTTGAAAGTGGGCACGGGCAAAAAACGATGCGAATTGGGGCAACGGAAAACGATGCTAAAGTGGGCGCGCAAAACCGATTCTGAAAGTAGGGCCGCGGCGAAAACGATTCTGAAAGTGGGCGCGGCAAAACGATTCTTGAAAGTGGCACGGGCAAAACGATTTCGAAAGTGGCAACGCAAAACGATTCTAAAAGTGGGCACGCCAAAACGATTCTGAAAGTGGCGTTGGCAAAAAACAATTCTGGAAAGTGGGGCACGGCAAACGATTCTGAAAGCGGCGCGGCAAAAAACGATTCTGAAAGGGGCACGGGCAAAACGATCTTAAAGTGGGCGTTGGCAAAACGATTCTGAAAGTGGGGTGGCAAAAAACGATTCTGAAATGATTCGCGGGAAAACGATTCTGAAAGTGGGCGCGGGAAAACGATTCTGAAAGTGGGCGTGGCAAAACGAGGCGGAAAGAGGGCGCGGCAAAAAACGAGTCAGAAAGAGGGTGTGGTAAAAACGAGTCGGGTAGAGAGCGTGGCAAAACGATTTTGGAAGCGGTGGTGGCAAAACGAGATGGAAAGTGGGCGTGGCAAAACGGGTCGGAAAGAAGCGTGGCAAAATGCTGTTCGTAAAACACAAGCATCAGTACGATGAACGAATCCGGGAATGTTTTTTTTTTTTTTGAAACTATAGACGACCCTACTTTCAATCTAGTTTGTACTGTTTGAAAAAGATTCAATATCTTTCAATGACAGAAAAATGTTTTTTGCACAGAATGAAAAGGAGATGGGATGCCCGATAGAAGCAGAGATAAGTAGTTCCAGGTATGAGATACTGAAGAAAGCTTTCAAAACGATTCTAAGAAAAAGGACAATGGGAAGACAACGAGTACCTAAGTTTTTCACGAAGGCAAGTGGTGTCATTGCTGCACAGTTAGGTAAAATTATTTTTGTATAGAAAAATAATAAATCAAAAGTCAATAAACACTTTCTTCGTGTTGCTGAAAGAATTGGAGAGACTCTTTTAGATTACAAGTGAAGGTTTAGAATTCTGTCGTCGAGAATATAAAACAACAGATGCGTTTAGACACTACAAACATTTATCAAAGGTTGACAAGTAAAAAAAAAAAAAAAAAAAAAAACAAAAAAAAAAAAAAAAAAAAAAAATCAAATATTCAACTTAGCTACCAAAATCTACGCTAATGGCGGGTTTGGTTTCGGTTTTCCAAAAGCTGAAGATTCCAACAAAATAATTTATTTCCCTAAGTGTCCCTATCTCTCCCAGTTCTTAAAAAATCTATAGCTTCTTCCACGATCTCCTTAACAAACAATCACAAAATTTCCAAACAAACAAACACACACACACACTGACAAACAACCAAACAAACTGAACTGAAAACCTTACGTCCTTAGATGGGAATAGAAAGGAGCGCTGAGTTTTAAGTTTTGGATAAATGTCATTGTAAATAATATCAGCGCAACGGAATTCTTTACCGCAGATCCTCAAATGAATAACTTCATGCGAAAACAACCTCACTAGGAAATCTGGCCCAGCCATGAGTGCACAACAGTGAATGAATGAATTATAATATTTTCCATAACCATTTAAGAATCATATATGATTTGCATCTGGCTCGTGAATTGATCAAATTTATATATTGAAAATAAGGTCAGAACTGTTTACCCAAATAACGTAACAATGAATAATCATCGACATCTGCATAAAGGTAAATCCACAGAGGTATTTATCAGTCTCCAAAAAGTGTTTTACACATTGGAACACGGACAAATATTGATCGAAAGTATGAATTAAACATTATGGGGGTCATTGGCAACACAGCAAATAAGCTGAGTAAGATAAAACAGCAATAATAATGCAATGACCTTGAGCAGTCAATTAGGTCCATATTTCTCCTTAATGTCTGGGTACGCGTGGGTTTGTTTAAACAGTATCTGCTTCAAAGAAAGGAGTAAACCGAAGATTCTTTATGCTTTTAGTGGGAAGTCAGTTGTCCCAGTACTGTTAAGCAATTAATATTAGCACCAGGATTACCCAGAAATCATAATTACGGCCGATATGCTCGATTTAAATAACTCCAGTTTTGTTTATATCTTTTTTTCAGTGTTTGTGTCAATAGGCACTTTATCACAAAACTTGAAATAATACAGATCTTTTCCTCTAAAACAAATCATATGGTATATAATCACACAGATATATACGCATATATACATCGAGCTACAAATGTCCATTAATATCTAATTAACTCTACCTCGGAATTAATATATTTTCATATATGCTTAACCGAAGGGGAATTTTTAGTCGATAATAGAATTACCGGCTCCCGGGCGCGAACCCATGAAACCACACAAATCCAGGACTTCAGTGAAGCTTCACTGACGTCCTGGATTTGTATGGTTTCATGGGTTCGCGCCCGGAAGCCGGCAATTCTATTATCGGCTAAAAATTACCCTTCGGTTAAGCATATATGAAAATATAATTAATTCCGAGGTAGAGTGAATTAGATATTAAAGGACATTTGTAGCTCGATGTTATGTATATGAATCACGGTAATGTGATATGACTTATACGCATATATATATATATATATATATATATATATATATATATATATATATATAATATATATATATATATATAATTATATACTCGACAAATCTTTGCTGATGAGGTTGCAAGCCCTACACGCCTATACTCTTTTCCACAAAAGTGTTGACCTCCGCATTTGCTGGTTAAGTAAACTTGCCTAAAAACCTCCGCCTGGCTCAGGAATCAAAACTCATGGCTTCTAGAAAACGTGGTCCCACACACTTACACAGTCACACACATAATATGTATGTAAGTAGTATGTATACACCACCAGAATGTCTTGTTGGACGAGTGTTTAACGTGCTCGCCTACTCATTCGGTAGCCCGGAGTTCGATTCCCCACTCTGCCAACGTGGAGTTAGAGAAATTTATTTCTTGCGATTAGAAACTTGTTTCTCGATATAATGTGGTTCGGATCCCACAATAATCTGTAGGTCGCGTTGCTAGGTAACCAACGGGTTCCTAGCCACGTTAAAATATCTTATCCTTCGGGCCAACCCTAGTGGAGCTGTTACGGTTTGATTATTAAAGTTGTATCACAAAGAAATTTTATAAGATGCGCTGATTATTTTATAAACGATATATTGTGGAAACTTCAGTTTTATTGACAATTAAAAAATATTTCACAATTTTCCCTTATAAAATGAAATGTGTTCGTTACATATGAATGGTGTATGATTTTGAAATAAGTGAAATGAAATATCTATGTTAAATGCAGAACTTTGAAAGACCGAAAAGTGAGAAAATGTATTGAAAAATTAATTACAAATTTAGATGCTAAGAGTGGTTAAATGATTTATCAATGTGTTCATCATGTTTGGCCATGAAGAAGGAGTAGGTATTTATGAAGGCTATAATTCAATGGCTTTGAAAGGAGGGAGAGGTATAGTCAAAATGTAATTATTGACGAAGTGACAATGGATGAGATAGTTATTTAATTATTTTATTGACTACAAAATAAAGAAAGTGGACAGTAATCTCTTCTGTTCTTGCAAGTACATGGCCTACAAAGAAAAATACATAAAGAAAAATACAACTTCAAGCGCAAACAACATAAGCCCATAAGACAATAAAAAACGAAAAAATACAAAGACCTACAAACTATGCATGTGGAAAGATATAAGCCTTCGCAAGTTCTCTTTCATAAGCAAAGATTAGTCTCTTGAACTTTCTTCAGTAAATAAGGCACTTTCGACCCCTTTCTTTAGACAACAAATTTCCTATGATGAAAGGACAAAGAATAACAGGAGGCGTCTGTCGAGGATCCAATATTTGTGCAAAAGCGTTGTTCTTGCAGGGTCAAACTAGGTCAAGAGATATTGCGTCACCCGCCTAAGAATAAAAGAAGGCGTTGCGACATGAGAGAGAGAGAGAGAGAGAGAGAGAGAGAGAGAGAGAGAGAGAGAGAGAGAGAGAGAGATTAACAAAAGGTGGAAATTAGTCGCATGGAAAATTTGTTGAAGCTGAAAGACTCACTTCGTGAAATGAAAAAATTATTGCATTTATGAAAGCAGAAGGGAAATATTTCAGGGTAAAGCATTATTTTTCAAGAAAGTCAAATTGAAATTGTACATCATCTGAAATCACAGAAAATCTGTGTATGAATAATTCAGAACAAAAGAAGAAGAATTTTCAATAAAAAATTATCAAACAGTAAGCTAAACATGACTGATAGCGTGACATTTTATGAAAGCAAGTAAGAAATGCACTGATGTTTCTTGGGCGCAACCGAGTTTTCTGTATAGCGTATAATACTGTATGAAAGTCTCAGCCACGGCCCATGGAACACTCAGCAGCAACCCGGTGATGGCCTGTGTTTTTGGCACCTACA
>NC_087207.1:39521412-39531412 GCF_015104395.2 Macrobrachium nipponense | reverse complement strand
GAAGTCAATAACCATAAAAATAATTATGAACATGATAAATGAGTCTGTTAATGATTAAGAAGACGAGAGTATTTTACTGGACAGCAAGGAGGACCCATGAAATCTGCCCGCTGGTTAATGATGAAAACGACACTTCTGTACGAAAACACATTACCCTGATGATAATGATGGCAATGAGAATGATGATCGCGGTGTTTACTTCTTTTTCAATATTAATTTATCCGTATGCATATGCAGTGGTTAATACAGCGGACGGTTATTATATGAAAGTTATAAGAGCAATCATTCACAAAATAATACGCTTATTTCTGTTTGGCATTTTAATCAGTATAATTTCGTGGATTTTGCGTGGGGAGAGAGAAGAGAGAGAGAGAGAGAGAGAATTCTATTTCATCTGCTAAGTTAATATTTCAACAACCAATGTTAACCCTATAGATTGTAGTACTTGCAATTGCAACCTTTTTTTTTTTAACATTCATACTTTTAGTACAAAAGACAAGCACAAAATGAATACTGGTTCACTATTCGTATGACTTGCTTTCAGATTTCCGATCGCTCTTCATTTTAAACAAAGCAAAAAGTGCCATAAATTATTCGCCTATTATCTGTGAATATTCCTTTCCCTCTCGTACGTTTCCTAATTCAGAACATGAATAAAAATAAGCGCAATTTCCTGTCACCACAGTGGAAAAGTAGTATACAAAATCATTTATAAATTATAACCATCGACGGAACTCAAACATAATTACGAAAACTCCTAATTTTCAGTGAGAGAGAGAGAGAGAGAGAGAGAGAGAGAGGAGGGTGGCGTGTTCAACGCTGTGTTCTTTACATTATTCAAGTTCCAGTCTTGATTCAATTCTAACCGGACGTCAACGAAGATATGCCATCACAATAGATGCTGTTCCGAATGTGTTTACTATATAAACAACATGAACGTATGTAGTCAGGAACCTCTTACATTAAAACATAGGAAAGCTCGAGACCACCACTGACTGCGTCTCATACAATTACGTAGAGGTTACCAGCTGTAAAATCAGTATCAACGACAACGGCATTGAACATACAATGAAACCCGTTACTATAGTAGATTCACATCAACCGTGCATCTGATGTCTAGGTCAGTCCCTTACGACGTTCCTGATTGGCTGTTGATAAGTCAGTCACAGGGCTGGAAACTCTCAGTCTCTCTCGAGAGTTCACATAGGCATAGGATGTATGTTCCACCTCTCGTGAGGGATACTTTTGAAAGGAGAGCTGGAACATACATCCTGCATATGTGAACTCTCTTGAAAGACTGAGAGCCTCCAGCCGTGACTGGCTTATCAACAGCCAATCAGAAGCGTCGTCTGGCCTAGACCAGATGCACGGCTGATGGGAATCTACTAAAGTATTTGTCGTCTTCATTCTAAAATGTGCTATTACTCCGAATTACTACTACAGCTGCTGAAGACTTATATGAATGTCCGTGATGAAGGAAGGCAAATGAGAAATGATTCTGATGTTGAAGTCAATTGCAACGACTCGAGCGGAAGAGCCGATAATCACTGTGCAATCGCCTTAACTTCACAGCCATTAATTAGTGCGCTTTCTCTTTGTCCTTTGTTTCAGTTCTTGGAAAGAAAAAATAAAAAGGACTTGTATCATTACCTTGGCCCTGGGCCCCCTGGCCCCCGCCCCGTTGGGCCCCCCACCTTGCCTTGGCCCCTGATCATTATAAACCTTGGCCCCCCCCCCCCCACAAAACCAAACCCCTTTGGCCCCGTTTCCCCCGGCCCCAGGCAAATTTGCCAGACTTTTTTTCGTTCTTTTCTTCCGCGATATTTTAGCGAATGTAACAAGACCGATGATAAATAATGTCCTCATTAAGAACTAATGAATAAATCTGGAAAGCAAAGACAGAAACTGGAGGAATTTGAAGGAAAAGGTCTCTTGGATTTGCAGATCCATTGTGATGTAAATTCGCTAAAATCGTTTATAATTTCCTTCTGTCACGCAACATTAAAATCAACTGCAAACTACAAAAACAGGAAAGGAAAAGAATATGAACTGAAATTATAAGAAAGGTATATTCTACCTATAAGAAGAAAGGCATATTCTACCGATTAGAAGAAAGGTATATTCTACCCATAAGAAGAAAGGCATATTCTACCGATTAGAAGAAAGGTATATTCTACCCATAAGAAGAAAGGTATATTCTACCTATAAGAAGAAAGGCATATTATTCTACCCATAAGAAGAAAGGTATATTCTACCCATAAGAAGAAAGGCATATTATTTTACCCATAAGAAGAAAGGTATATTCTACCTATGAGAAGAAAGGCATATTATTCTACCCATAAGAAGAAAGGTATATTCCACCTATATGAAGAAAGGTATATTCTACCTATAAGAAGAAAGGCATATTATTCTACCCATGAGAAGAAAGGTATATTCCACCTATATGAAGAAAGTTATAGTCTACCTATAAGAAGAAAGGCATATTTTACCTATAAAAAGAAAGGCATATTCTACCTATAAGAAGAAAGGCCTATTTTACTACAAGAAGAAAGGTATGTTCTACCTATAAGAAGAAAGGCATATTCTATTACAAGAAGATTCTAACTATAAAAAGAAATGTATATTCTACCTATGAGAAAAAAGGTATATTCTATCTATAAGAAGAAAGTCATATTCTGCCTATAAGAAGAAAGGTATATTCTATCTATAAAAAGAAAGGTATATTCTATCTATAAGAAGAAAGGCATATTCTGCCTATAAGAAGAAGGTACCCCACCACCCCCCCAACCCCACCCCCCCCCCCACACCGGGCTATTCTATCTATAAAAAGAAAGGTATATTCTATCTATAAGAAGAAAGGCATATTCTACCTATAGGAAAAAAGGTATATTCTACCTATAAAAAGATAGGCATATTCTACCTAAAAGAGGAAAGGCATATTCTACCTACAAGAAGAAAGATATATTCTACCATCACCTTTATTTCTTTTCGGAATGAAAAATTATATTTACATATACACAAATAAAACTAACTTTTTAATCTGCAAGGAATTATAAAATCATTATTTTCCTTTCTCGTTAGAAGGAAAAGTAATTTTACAAACATCCGAGACATTTTATTCACAGGAATATTCTCTGTATTTTCGACGAAACTTAAGATAATTTTCTAGATAATACCGAAGGCATTCCTCCTAAGAGGCATGACTAAAGGGTGTTTGCTGCGCCCCTTCGTCCCCTAAATGCATCCACTTTTTAGCCTTTTACTTTACCCCCTTTCCCATTCCCTTGCCCTTACTACAGTCTTGGTGTCCAACTATTTTAACTACTGTTTCTTAGGGCTCTGAGATGGTAGCTTTTACATTGTTGTTTTCTTTGGCTTCTTACGGAAGCTCAGATTCCTTACTCATTTTCAGAAACACGACGATATCAATCTTACCAATTTAGCGATTCCCTAACGATGACTTTACATGAATCATTATTTAGCACCATTAAACAAATTTTCACGTTTTGTGGTGGATATACGTAAAGCTAGATGTTTTGAAATGAATCCCTTTTCATCTTCTAAACAATATTTCCCAGCAGTCGTTCGTGTTGCTTAATCATCTTTCGACGGCTTTATTTTCGAGTTGGTGACTGCAAAACTACCCGGTGAAAAGTTTAGCGTCTGAGAAATAATGAGAGACATCAATGGAACTTTGGAGCGATGAAAGAATGAGGTAAGATGCAGCTGAAACAAACGACATGCGATTAAAACAAATTTACGTTCAAGGAGGGCTGGCAAAGATTGACCTTATAGACACACTGGGCTCCATTAAAAGCTTGGCCTTGAATGGAAGTTATTGAGAGATCTTCATTGGTGCACCCAAAGCATTTCGGGTCCTTAAGAGAGGATAGATAAACTCACATCCCATCTTGGCACAGTTTGATTATCTGAAGAATAATATTCTAGTTTTAAGGTGATTTTCAGTGTGGCCCTTCTACACTTCAGGTGGCTCATTTCCTAATGAATTGAATATAAAATTTAGGCCAAACGTCAAGCGCTGAGACCTGTGAGGTCATTCAGCGCTGAAAAGGAAATTGACAGTGAAAGGTTTGAAAAGTGTAACAAGAGTCAAACCTCGCAGTTAGTTGCACTATGAATCAAAAGTTAAGAGAGGGTGGAAAGTAAGACGGAAGAAAGAGGCTATGAAAGGAGGTACAGTAAAAGGAACGAAAGGGGTTGAAGCTAGGGGCCGAAGGCACGCTGCAAAGAACCTAAAGTAATGCCTACATTACACTGCATGAGGTGCACTGATGGCACTATCCCTCTACGGAGCACACCCTTGCAGGGCTGGGTCTTGTGACTCTTCTGGTGCCCAGAGGAGCTGGGCTGACACTATCATGTAAGTATTATTCTCCTTATTCTATCTTATTAATTCTAAGATTTTATTTGCTAGTGGATCTAAGCCATTCGCTTATCTTAGGAAGCTAATAATGACATCTACATGGCATTACCTCTTCCAAAAGACAGAACAGTAGAGTATAGTGATACAAATATGCTTAACGCTTCAGATTCAGTCACTGGGAAAATCTGAAATGATCACAGATGGATGAAATGTATCCACGGAAATGTAATTTATACTTTTTAAAAGTGGCCTCTTTCTCATAGTTACCCGTGAAATAATAAAACGATAAATGAAAGGTCCGTTTAAAAACCGGAGGCATTCGAGTCTTCTTGACAAAAGATGAGAGCGCGACTTCTGTTGCAAGAACTGCCGGGCGCCATTAGGCGAAGTAAAAGCAATGCAGACGATAATCCCATCATGAAATTCTCGGTGCACGAAAATGGATGTCGTCGATCGAGTTAATGCACCAAAAGAACCTTCCATTTTCCCAAAAGTGTTAAAGAAAGATACGAACAAATCGTGGCGAGTAGGTTATCTTGAGCAACAGCTATAGTAGATTCACATCAACCGTGCATCTAATGTTAAGGCCAGTCCCTTACGACGGTCCTGATTGGCTGTTGATAAGCAAGTCACAGGGCCGGAAACTCTCAGTCTCTCTCGAGAGTTCACATACACAGGATATATGTTCCACCTCTCCTGAGGGATACGTCTTTCAAAAGTATCCTTCAGGAGAGGTTGAACATGCATCCTGCTTACGTGAACTCTCAAGAGAGACTGAGAGTTTCCAGTCCTGTGACTGGCTTATCAACAGCCTATCAGAAGCGTCGTAAGGGACTGGCCTAGACATTAGATGCACGGTTGGTGTGAATCTACTATAGCAAGAACGTATTCGAAAAGAGCGATGGTCAATTACCCCGATTCGAGAAAGCTGTTGCAATTTTAAGTGGAATCTTACGACGATGCTAATGATCTCTGGTGGATAGACAGTTTTGATTTTGATTTGATTTATATAGATTTCTGGCATTATGCCG
Source organism: Macrobrachium nipponense (assembly GCF_015104395.2). Classification (NCBI taxonomy): domain Eukaryota; kingdom Metazoa; phylum Arthropoda; class Malacostraca; order Decapoda; family Palaemonidae; genus Macrobrachium; species Macrobrachium nipponense. Next base: position 39,525,997 of record NC_087207.1, on the reverse strand, counting down.
AGCATGGGGCAACTAAGGCCATTCAGCCATTCAGCCACGGCCAACGTGATTCAGCGCTGAAACGGAAATTGACAGTAAAAGGTCTCAAAGGTGTAACAGGAGGAAAACCTCAAAGCAGTTGCACTATGAATCAAGTGTCAATCGAGGGTTGACAGTAAGATGGACGAAAAAGAATACGAATGGAGGTACAGTAAAAGGAATGAAAGTAGTTGCAGCTAGGGGCTGAAGGGACGCTGCATAGAACCTTCAGTAACGCCTACATTGCACCGAATGAGGTGCACTGACGGCACTAACCCCCTACGGGAGGATGGACAATTTGACGGCTGTGATGTATTGGGGTTTGTATATATATTATATATATATATATATATATATATATATATATATATATATATTATATATATATATATATATATATATATATAGATATATATATAGATAGATATATATATATATATATATATATATATATATATATATACATATATGTATAAATAAATAAATAAACCAAGTATATATATGTATATATATATATATATATATATATATATATATATATATGTGTGTGTGTGTGTGTGTGTGTGTGTGTGTGTGTGTATGTATGTGTGTGTATAACAGAATCAGTGGTTTGGCAGGCTTCTAAAGCCCAACAACTTTATAGTATATATATATATATATATAAATATATATATATATATATATATTATATATATGTATATATATATATATATATATAGTATATATATATATATATATATATATATATATATATATATCTTGAGAGGGAAAAGTATTGAGAAGGATAGTGTCTTTTTCTTCATGAATCACAAAAAAAATATCAGTGTAAATTATTGTTCAGACATTGTTATGTGCTGCATCGAAACTTTTATATATTAAAAACGTATAGTAACACATCTATTTTTCGAGAGGCAATTATATTGTCCCAATGCATGGAAGATATACGTATTCATAAGAGTTTGACTAGAGCTTTATCTTGGGCCATTTCTATTTCGAAATGGATTATTTGTTTCCGTAACTGGAAAGATACACATAGGAAGATCCGAAATCTATTTCTTTAATCTTTTTCGATTAATTATTACGCAAGGTATCGATTCGTTTTAAAACCAAAACGGATGTATTTATTAATAAGTACCAGATCTTTGCATGGCGACAATGCAAGCGAATAATAAATTTGTTGCCGTAAGACTATAGCAATTGCAAGGAAACTGCTTAGTCCATGAATTGCATTCACATTTAACAGCAGATGCTGACTCTGAGTAAGCGATGCCATTAAAGCAGCATTTTGGATATCCAGTCTGCAGGTTTCATACAAATGACTTTCCTTGTCATCGCTTGCAATTAATCTCCACTATTGCAGCAAATCGTTGTTGAACAGAACCATTATTGCAGCGCTGGAGGAGAAGTTGGTAGTTTATTTGTCTTTAAATGTTAAACCTTGAACGAGTGTAGTTTCAACAAATTCGTCCTCATAAACAAGTCTTAAATTTTTTCTCTTTAGCTAAGCTATTTTAAAAGGAAGGAGAAACAAAATCTATACCCAACATGAAGGAAAATTTTACTGTTCGTGTCAACATACAAATCTTCGAAATGAGAAAGCAACGGTGAATAGTGGATTGAATTGAATATATAGAATTTAGGCCAAAGGCCAAGCACTGGGACCTATGAGGTCATTCAGCGCTGAAACGGAATTTGACAGTTAAAGTTTTGCAAAGTGTAACAGGAGGGAAACCTCGCAGTTGCACAATGAATGAGCTTTTAGAAGAGGGTGGAAAGTCAGAAGGAAGACAGAGAATATAAAGGTGTTCCAGTAAAAGGAATGAAAGGGGTTGCAGTTATGGGCCGAAGGGACGCTGCAAAGAACCTGAAGTAATGCCTACAGTGCACAGCATAAGGTGTACTGACACTACCCCTCTACGGGGCAATGGCGGAAAGTGAAAAATTTAAATTTTCGTCGCCAGTTTGAATTTTCCCGAAGAGTTACAATAAATATCAGTCAAAGTTAACACCATAATATTTAAGTATATCAGTCACATAACAATATGGATATACAAACACTAGCATAAGGAATCAAACCCCTTTAATTCCAAGTAAGGAAACTATTCCTAATTAACAAGGGGCTGTAACGAACGACCATAAGGGATCACGGCATTTTTATTCATAGGCTGAAAGTTACGACCCTACCAGCCACCTGTTCATGCATAATTAAAGCGAGGACCGTAAAGCGCTCTTTTATAAAGCCTCATAATATGTAGGTTATAGCGCTGCCTTTTATTACTGGAGAACTGGCTCGTGGTTCGTCCGCTGTTTAAACTTGAGAAGGAGATTTGCATTCAATGTTATACCTTATTTATTATGTGAACGGAGCATATATTAGCAAATAAATTATGCGCCACTGCAATCGTGATTCAATGCGCTTTTAAGTGCATGCCTATTGATACGTTGTGCTTTTAAAACCACTTGATTTCACTTGACTACTGAAACCCACTGATAGGTGTTAACTAAAACATGTGCAAACAAACTGTTTAAAAATATCAGCATTGGACGAGAGCCTTTATATTTCACAATCGAGATTTATATTTTACGGATGAGTAATCTTTTATATTTACTGGATGACTCATGGTTTTATATTTTACTGAATGATCCATGAGGATAATAAGAGTATGAAAGGTGTTGGAGTTTAGAAAAAAAAAATTATTTGTAAAAGGTAGTGAAATAAAAAATACAGATATTTCAGTCAAAATTGTTATTATACAGTGGCTGTTATATGAAACGATTTCGCTTTTAAATGTCCGAAGAACAAAAGACGTAGAGCTTTTTTCAACTGTATTATTTTATATCATAGAAACTAATAAGCCTGAAGGACTTTAAACACGCACGCACATATACGTATTATAAATATATATATATATATATATATATATATATATATATATATATATATATATATTATATAACATACATACATATTTTACCATATGTATATATACATATATAAATTGCCAAGTACTATCAAATATTTACCATTAAACTCCCTTATACAAGTGTATTACGTGCATATCGATGACTTATAAAGGTATTTAACGAAACAAAATTATTCCAATTGACCAGCAAATACAGCTGAACAATTATATCCGGTAAATAATAAACATCTTTCAAAAACTGCTATAATGATGATAAAAGCGACTGAAAATATACTAGAATTGTGGAACTGCTAATGAGGATGAAGGGTGATGAAAAATAAATGCATAATGAGAGAGAGAGAGAGAGAGAGAGAGAGAGTCCAGGTAAGGAAGGTGAACTCATCAGCGACTTTGCTTGCCGGCGATCACCCTTCAATGTGACCACTTTTCACGATCTGTTTATTTTTAGTTTCATCATGTGATCATCCAGTACGACAGGATTTTTAGAGGGGAACAAATGGACAGAGTTTAAAGCTTAAAACATAATGCACTCAAGTAACGGTAAGGCCACGGAGGAAAATGAAAAAATGAGAACTGCCGAGATCTTTCGGTCTTAACGACCCTTTACTATAGGCCAAGGTATACAGAATATACCTTACTATAGGCAAGACTACAATAACCCTAGGGTCATTAAGACCGAAAGATCTCGGCAGTTCTCGTTTTTTTTTTTCCTCCGTGGCATTACCTTTACTTATACATAGCATCAAATTTCGTGTATTTCGTGGTCAAGTTATTCAACTTAATACACTTGTAAAGAAGGTTTACATATATCTATCGTTACGTCATTTTTCCTCAATGATCAGAGCGTGGCAGGAAAGCCATTTTATTTTATTTAAACGGAGAGAGTTTTCGAAATTGATTCATGCTGACTCTTTTTCATATTTCATGTAAAAGTTTATGTTGGCAAGCTTGAGAATGGTTATTCTAATGAAAAAGTCGTCTTTGACTTTTAGTCCTTCTGTAACTTCCGAACGATATCTTAGCCTAACCATCTCTCTCTCTCTCTCTCTTCTCTCTCTCTCTCTCTCTCTCTTTCTCAGAACCTAAGAGAAGAATACGTTACATCGCAAGTTAATCTTCGTTTGACTTTTGCCGGATGGCAGATTTCCGCTAAGACAATAATTAATAATCTCTCTCTCTCTCTCTCTCTCTCTCTCTCTCTCTCTCTCTCTCTCTCTCTCTCTCTCTCTCTCTTTATTCCTAAATAATAACTTTATTTCATACAAAGGAACGAATGTCTTGTTAGAATATGAGACTTACTTCTACAGAAAATCTAGTATGCTATATATATATATATATATATATATATGATATATATATATATATATATATATATATATATATATATATGAATAATCATCACATCGAACCGTGATTCATTTATATATCATTCGATCTACAAATGTCCTTTAATATCTAAATTCACTCTACCTCGGAATTTATATATCTTCATATATGTACCGAAGGGGAATTTTTTAGTTGATAATAATTTCCTCTCTACATGGGATCAAACCACCGTCCAAGTGGACGGGAACGAAATCATGACAGACAGTGACACTATCAAGTCAGCCAACAGAGACGCTATAAGCTTATATCGATTCTGA
>NC_087207.1:39511412-39516412 GCF_015104395.2 Macrobrachium nipponense | reverse complement strand
AAACTGCGAAGTACGTCGTTATTAGGTCTGTTTCCACAATAATTGCTGGGCTTGGAAAGGGAGCACCCTGCCTCATATTTTAGTAGTACGTCGTTGCAGACCCTTTTGTCCAAATTAGATCTGGTAATAAAAAGTGCTCTCTCTCTCTCTCTCTCTCTCTCTCTCTCTCTCTCTCTCATCGGAAATTAATATCATGTATGAGTAGCATGTTTGAAGGTATAATTATTTAAAGCTGGAGAAGGCATACGACATGTTATCATTTCACTTCTTAAACAGTCTTTATCGTAGTAACAATAACTTCCTCCTTGGAGAAGTAAACAGCCGAACACTATTAAGGGCACATACACTGAACGATCGTCGTTATCGACAAACACACACACTATTCAGACAGTACGAACGATCTCCGCACCGATTTCAGTCTAGGGAAAGATTTTGTCTCGGGAAGACATGGCAACATCTCTAGAAGAGACGCGCGCGATAGCGTTATATCGGCAGACAGACCCATACACTGAACGACCCGTGTATGACAGACATAAGTAGCAAACCAACAACCTGTCGTGACAGATTCCGCTGAGATCGTTCAGACCACGAAACTCCGCCCACTTGTGTATTCAAACAAGCCCATACACAATGTTTTTGCGAACGAAACAGACAATCGTTCAGTGTATGGGGCCCTTAACAGTCGGCCAACACTTAATTCACTTGGCTAAACTTGGAATAAAAGGAGAGAAAATAGACATGCAGCTGTATCTACTAGGAATCATAGTTGGTACCAATGCAGTAGTACCGGCTATATCATGCATGTACAGTTGTATAGATGATTCCTTAGTTATTTATACCCGTTGTACCTGAGTGAATTAAAAGCTAGCTTGCTATTCCAGTGGTCTCGGTTTCGGACCTTATGATGGAGATTATTGTTAACCGTTATTGATTTTATATAAAACCTGGAGGATTTATATATATATATAAATATATATATATATATATATATATATATATATATATATATATATATTGCATTTCGTTCTTATACACGAATACGTATAGTATATATATATATATATATATATATATATATATATATATATATATATATATATATATATATATATATATATATATATATATATATATATATATATATATACATAGATATATATATATATATATATATATATATATATATATATATATATATATATATATATATATATATATATATATATATATATATATATATCTTCGTTCTTATACACACACGTTGTATATATATGTAGCCATGCTATATAATGTGTGTACACAAGGGACAAAGTAACTTAAATATATATATATATAGAGTATATATATATATATAATATATTATATATGTATAACTCATTCCATTACACAGTACAAATGCCTAAGGACCCTTTAGATAATTTCCTTTCTATATCCACATAACAAAGTAAAGTTAATATCATTAATTATCCTAGTTTTTATGTGATTAATAACTACTCCACAAAAAGACTTGGCTCTTCTTGAAAAATAAGTACAGCTAAATCGTTATTTTAAACAATTTCCTCTTGGTTCACTCTAGACATTGCGTTCCTGCATGTAAGACCGCCGACTGAATATCGCATATCCCTTCCCCAATACAATATGCAAATAATGCCTTTGGACGCGTTAGATGTTTTGCTTTTCACGCAAGTTTGGATGGAATTCCAAATAGCACTGGATGGGGAATTATTCATCGGTATTTTAGGGCGAAGAGAGATTTGATATGCCATCGCCTTCCGTTCATGTGTGCTGCTTCTGTTTGTCCAAGGGAATTTCACCCTTATCACAATATGACCCATATACTTGAAAGCCTCTATGACCATAACATTGTGTATTAGTTATATGTATATATATATATTTATATTATTTATATATATATATATTATAATATATATCAATATATGTATATGTATATAAATATATGTATAACGTTATAAAGATGCATATGTATATATATATATATATATATATATATATATACTATACATATGTATATTTATATACATACATGCAAATAAATATATAGATATATATATATATATATATAGATATATATATATATAATATATCATATATATATATATGTATGTATGTATATTTATATTACATACATACATGTGTGTGTGTGTGTGTGTGTGTGTGTGTGTGTATATATATATATATTATGTATACATATAATCAACAAGAGGTAACGTAAGTGAAAAGGAGAAAACAGTCAGCGACATTATTTAGAGCTGACAGTGTGTGCATGTTCAATACTGTTTACAATTTTAAAAGACATAGGTCTACTTGTGCTCTAGCAATTTGAGGCAAAATTATAATAAAAAAAACTCTGTTGCGTTAACAATATCAGTGACATTTTTATCAAATACAAGACAATCAGACTAGAAATAATTCTTTTTAGATATATCTGATTCTAATGTGATCTCCCAACCAAATGATGAATCATGAAGGAAAATAATGAGGGACTATAAGGTGACACATTACCCTCTTTGGAAAACAAAAAATAAAAAACCCTGTCTGGAAAATGAAAAATAAAAAACCCTGTCTGGAAAATAAAAAAATAAAAAACCCTGTTTGGAAAACAAAAAATAAAAAACCTGTCTGGAAAATGAAAAATAAAAAACCTGCCTGGAAAATAAAAAAATAAAAAAATAAATAACCGTTTGGAAAACAAAAAATAAAAAAACCTGTCTTGTGGAAAATAAAAAACTAAAAAAATAAAAAAACCCTGTCTGAAAAAAAAAACCGTTTGAAACAAAAAAGAAAAAATAAAAACCTGTCTGGAAAATAAAGAAATAAAAAAAACCCTGTCTGGAAAATAAAAAAATAAAAAACCCTGATTGGAAAACAAAAAATATAAAACCTGTCTGGAAAATAAAAAAATAAAAAACCCTGTTTAGAAAATAAAAAATAAAAAACCCTGTCTGAAAGATAAAAAATAGAAAACCCTGTTTGGAAAATAAAAAATAAGAGACGCTGTTTGGAAAATAAAAAATAAAAAACCCTGTTTGGAAAATAAAAAATAAAAAACCCTGTTTGGAAAATAAAAAATAAAAAAAAAAAACCCTGTCTGGGGAAAAAAAAAAAAAAAAAAACCCTAAAAAAAAAAAAAAAATTGGAAAATTGGAAAAAATAAAAAAAAAAAATAAAAAACCCTGTTTGGAAAATAAAAAAAAATAAAAACCTGTTTAGAAAACAAAAAATAAAAAACCCTGTTTGGAAAATAAAAAATAAAAAACCCTGTTTGGAAAATAAAAAATAAAAAAACCCTGTTTAGAAAACAAAAAATAAAAAACCCTGTTTGGAAAAATAAAAATAAAAAAAACCTGTTTTAAAAAAAACTAAAAAAATAAAAAACCTGTTTTTTGAAAATAAAAAATAAAAACCCTGTTTAGAAACCCCCCCAAAAACAAAAAATTAAAAAACCCTGTTTGGAAAATAAAAAATTAAAAAAACCCTGTTTAGAAAAACAAAAATTAAAAAACCCTGTTTGGTGGTGGAAAATAAAAAATAAAAAACCCTGTTTGGAAAATAAAAAATAAAAAACCCTGTTTGGAAAACAAAAAATAAAAAACCCTGTTTGGAAAACAAAAAATAAAAAACCCTGTTTGGAAAATAAAAAATAAAAAACCGTTTGGAAAAAAAACCCTGTTTGGAAAATAAAAAATAAAAAAAACCCTGTTTGGAAAAAAAAAATAGAAAACCCTGTTTGGAAAATGAAAAATAAGAGACGCTGTTTGGAAAATAAAAAATAAAAAAAACCTGTTTGGAAAATAAAAAATAAGAACCCTGCTTGGAAAATAGAAAATAAAAAACCATGTTTGGAAAACAAAAAATAAGAAAACCGTGTATGGAAAATAAAAAAATCCTGTTCAGAAAAAAAAACCCCGTTTGGAAAATAAGAATAAAAAACCTGTTTGGAAAACAAAACAAAAAAAAACTCTCTTTGGGGAATAAGAAATACAAAACCGTGTTCGGAAATTGAAAAATAAAATACCCTGTTTGGTAAATAAAAAAATAAAAAACCTGTTTGGAGAATTAAAAATAAAAATCCCTCTTTGGCAAATAAACAATTAAAAAAAACCCTGTTTGGAAAACATAACAAAAAAATATAAAACTAATGAAGACCATTATTAGATCTATTTCCGAAATTTCCATATCAAACTGAAAACGGAAAATTTCCCCACACTTGCATGAATCTAGTCCCTAAAATAACCACTTGATATACTTCGATAACCTGCCAGAAAAATAATCTATAAACTAAACGTTTAAAGCGTTTGTAAAGAGTTGTTCGATTTCGTTGGGCTTAATGGGATTTTTAAGTAAAGGTGTTTTTCGGTAAGTTCCAGGTCATAAATAATAGCGACCTTGTACAGAAATTATGCCCGTCAGCACAAAAACAGGCCTTTGTCCCTAAACCTTAAGTGCCGTCAAGTGATAGCGCACATAATGCCAAAAGCGATGGATTCCTAGGAGGCAGGATGCAACCCGGAACACCACACTTTAAAACCCACCCAGTCAAAAAAAAAAAACAATAATGATAATGACAATTAAACTGTTTACGTAAATTATAATTTTCAAGTTATTGATTCAAATACTTAATATGCAAACTTTTTGAACTAGTATAAAATTTGGATAACTCAGAGCAGATTATGGGTGTCAGGAATAAATGAAACGGTTATGCTAACATATTGAGATTGTGAATGCACATCTGTTAAATAAATGACTACATACAAAAGAAAAAAAGAATAGAGAAATATAATTTTTTCTGGCCCATTTATCATTCCCACAATGAACACACTCAACCATCCTGGCCGAGAGAGGAGGTTAAATTCAGAAACCAAAAAGCAGAGACACAGACTATTCCTTTTCTCCTTCCAAAATATATAGAGGCCATATGTTCTGCCCAGATCAAACAAGAGGGCATTTAATCACCGCCGACATAGCTTGTTCATCACTAA
>NC_087207.1:39483912-39506412 GCF_015104395.2 Macrobrachium nipponense | reverse complement strand
ATTCAGACAGTTCATATTAACAGCTTCACACTCTTTTTGGTATTTAACATAATTCATCAGTGGAGGTTCTCAGCAATGTCCTCCCATGAAGAATTAACCTTAAGTTATTACCTGAAAATGATTCTTAGTTCCCATAATTCAACAATGGAATGAACTTGAATGGAATATAAAATTTTAGGCCAAAGGAGAGGGTGGAGAGTGAGATGGGAGGGAGATAATATGAAGAGAGGAATAGTAAAAGGAACGGAAGTTGGTTGCTGCTTGGGACAGAAAGAACGCTGCAACGAACCTTCAGTGTGAGATACACTGAAAACACTTCCCACCTAGCGGCTTTATTCAGCTATACAAAGGAGATATTTTCTCTAGGGATAAGGAATTTAAAGTAATGCTTTTAAAAAGGATTAAACATTACAATAAAAGGGCGATATTAAACGCATATATTCCAAGGGATGTATACATACAGAACAATGGCATCAATTCATAGCCAGGGTCTCTGGTTTTATCCGGCTCTGGACCGAAACTATTGCAGATGACCAACATCTTTTATAAATAAATTAACAATGTTCAGCAGAGAATGTGAATATTTACAACCCTGCTACGTCCTTTATAACACCAAACTCATCAACATCAACATTACCCCCATAAACTAAGCTGCCACAATCCAGCAATTAAAAGGCACAGTCGATAAAAAATGAAATCTATAACGCGAGCCAAGACTTGACCCTCCTGTAATCTCCGCCGCTGACTAAGTTTCTCTGCAAGAAATCGTTTACCTCAGACAGCACCCGACAACAAACTCAGTCCCTTCCAGAAGAGAGAGAGAGAGAGAGAGAGAGAGAGAGAGAGAGAGAGAGAGAGAGAGCAATTCACTTACCCATCCCGACAACAAAATCGGACACAATTTCCGCTCATTGTGCGTTTTACTAGTCACAGCACAGCTAAATTTACGTAGCAAAGTATACTTATTTGGATTAACCATCGTTCGTTCATTATTTGAGATTAAGACACCCTCGCCAGAAGTAGGATTATTTTGTGCCATGAACAACCATTGATGTTATCTTGAGAACTCAAATTACTTTAGAAATTGATTGATTTCTCGTTTTTCAAAGCAAAGGCAATAAACGCACTTTTACTGTTCTCTAGAGATGCAACGTCTGTCTTCCTTCATGGCACAAGGTAAAAGATGTGATGCTTATATTATATATCTACATCTATATTATATTATATATATCTATATATATATATATATATATATATATATATAGATATATATATTATAGATATATATATATATATATACATATATATAATACATACATACATACATACATTATATATATATATTTAAAAGCATTCACATCTTTTACCTGGTGCCATGCTTTTATATATATATAATATATATATATATATATATATATATATATATATATATATATATATATATATATATATATATATAATATATATATATATATATTTAAAATCATCATCATCTTTTACCTGGTGCCATGCTATATATATATATATATATATATATATATTATATATAATAATATATATATATATATATATATATATATATATATAGAGAGAGAGAGAGAGAGAGAGAGAGAGAGAGAGAGAGAGAGAGAGAGAGAGAGAGAGATATTGATTCACAATACTGAGAAAAAAAAAGAGCAGTGAACAATGCCTGAGCAAAAGGCTGGAAAAAGTGAGAGAGAAAGACGAGCGAAAAATCCACGTGGAATGTCAGCCCTGGGACAGGACTCCTGAAACGGAAAGGTAAATTTTGGCGTGAGGGATGGAATGGAGTGTTCGGTGGATATTGAAAACCTCCACAGAAATTGAATCCTTTAATGATGCATATTCTGCTGCTCATGTGTCATCTCATACTTGCACTTAAGCACGTCAAATGCATATAATGTGTACAGCAAATAATTCAAATCGTTCTACAATCCATACACATATTTTTCAGACAATACGAAGTATGCACCTTTAAAATTATTTAAAAATTTGTATGTTGTTACAGCAAATGCATATAAACATATATACACTTAGTGTATATAAACATATATACACTTGCACACTCATTTGCACGAAACTGTCTATTTATATAGAGATGTAACTCTCAGTGTGTGGCTGCGTGATTATAATCACACACAAACATACACTAAGCTATTTCGCCTCCTTTAAATTAAAATCTATTTATTACAAAGAATTGTCTTTTTATTCTAATAGCTTTTCAAGTATTTGTAAATTATACCAAAGCAATAAGTGTTTTACCACATAGGTAAATAATACGAATACTATCAAAAAGATAACTCATAATTGGTCTATTTGAAAACTGATCAGGCTTGAAAGTGTCCTAAACTTTTTCTTATAAATACTCCAAATAAAGGGCAAAGAACGCTTTGACTTTGCTAAAAATCCCTCGGCCAAGACTTGCCAATACGTGTCAGCTAAATGATATGATATTTCCAGGGCATAAATTAAGTATGTGCTTTCCTGTTGCCTGTTCAAAGCCAATGAAAAATAAAAGTTATTTTTATATTTCAAAATGATATCACTAACTCTTTTATATTTCATTTTATATACGTTCAAAGACATCAAACTGAAGGAAGGGAATTACTTTTGAATGCGCTTCATGAATTACTTGCGATACCCTCCGGATTCTTGAAAATCCTCCATAAGCTCCTATGGAAATGCTCAGAATTCTTTAAGAGGAAAAAGAAAAATGGTCGACCGCCAGTTCCTTTGACCTCGGTTGTGGATTTTTCGAATGGCATTCCAAGATGCCCTTTTGAAGTCCATCCAGTGAGCCGTGATGAATTGCCCAAGTTCCTCACATGTATGTATTGCTATACATATATCGGCTTTTCGGGAAACTGATTTTCCGAATAGTATGAAGAGAACACAGGCTTTGATATCCAAGAGTGTTTGATGAATCAAAGCAATATTTCGAATTTAGGGTTGTTTTTCAAAGAAATGTCAGAGAAAGTGATTGAAAGGCTTCAGTTATTAACACAGAACGTATTGATATTCATCAAAAATTGTCCTTTGAGAAAATGTTTGATAAGTTCTGCATGCAACAGATACTTATTTATTATGCCTCGTTATTGCATTTTTAAAAATGTCACACGAAAAGTGTCCATCTGGCCTGGAAGGAACGTTTTCAGAAAAAAACTGATAAATTAAACCTAAGAAATAAGATAATCATTTTGCCTTATTGCGTCCCACCCATCTCTCTCTCTCTCTCTCTCTCTCTCTCTCTCTCTCTCATGGGATCCCCGGCTTGTTTTTCTTAAGTTTTCACAGATGAACGTTTACTCGGCCATGAAATTTTTCACATGCCTCTGTATGAACGCTATTTAGCTTGCTATATATATATATATATATATATATATAATATATATATATATAATATAGATATATATATATATATATATATATATATATACTATAGTATAGAGAGAGGAGAGAGAAGAGAGAGAGAGAGAGAGAGAGAGAGAGTATTTTCTGACATATTTCTACATGTGAAAAATAAGCACCATCTCTTTAGAGCGCTACTAGAGTTTAAAGGAAAAGCTATTAGATTTAAGAGAAGATTTTGCGTTAAACTTTTTTTTACAATGAATACGAACAATAAAAGACACTTCGCTCAGAACTTGTATCACTAAATTTAAAAAAAAAAAAATCAAAGATGACCTTTCACGAACTAACTGAAAATTTGGGGAGACCGATACGTTTACTATATCTGAGCCCTGGCTCTTTCATCATCACAAATTGCTGAGGGAAAGGAATGAGGGTCGTCACCTCAATGAGGAAAGTTCCTCTTCAGAAGAAGTACAAGTGAGAAGACTTTGGGACGTAATGCCGTCCTTCGTTACTTCGCTCATTTCTCTTCGCTCGAGACGCAAAATTTGCATCAGACACGATGTTAGTGGTTACGGAGCAAGGAAAGAAATGGCATCTGACTAAACCAAGTTATGTAGAGTATTATACTACACATGTTCTCAGAAATATATATATATATATATATATATATATATATATATCTATATATATATATATATATATATATATATATATATATATATATATAGATAGATAGATAGATCATATATATATATATATATATATATATATATATATATATATATATATATATATATATATATATATATATATATAGATATATATTATATATAGTATTCACATTTATACACAAACACACACATACGCATACATATATATTTTTTGAGAGGAAGAGAATGACAGATGTATGAAGATAAAACATTATAGATAATAAAAAAAAAATTAACCGTTTCGCTAGGTAGTTAGGTAGTTATTGTTGATGCATGGTTACAGGCAATAAGAAAATATCTCGTAAATACAGATGTTATTAACAACGTCATACAAAAACCCGTCCCTACGCCACTCAGTAACACAACACAAGAGGATCTTTTGTGAAATTAGAGCAAGGCCCAATTATGATTAAAAATCAGACTTTGTTGAAAATAAAAGCATTTCCAGAACCACCGTTTTACTCTATTAAAAAGAACGAAAGACTATATATTTATGAAAATTATATGTTTAAAGGTATGAAAAAATATATCTTTTAAACGTATATATTTATGAAAAGTATATTTTTAAAAGTATATATATCTGAAAAGTATATTTTTCAAAGGTATAATTTATGAAAAGTATACTTTAAAGTATATACTTATGAAAAGTTTATTTTTGAAAAAGTATATATATGAAAAGTATATGTTTAAAGGTATATACTTATGAAAAGTTATTTTTTTACAGTATATATTTATGAAAAGTATACATTTAAAGGTATATACCTATGAAAAGCTTTGTTTCTTAAAAGGTATATATTTACGAAAAGTATACGTTTAAAGGTATATACATACTTATAAAAAGTTTATTTTTTTAAAAGTTTATATTTATGAAAAGTATACGTTTAAAGGTATATAATTATGAAAAGTATACGTTTAAAAGTTAATTTTTTTAAAAGTATATATTTATGAAAAGTATAAGTTTAAAGGTATATACTTATGAAAAGTTTATAAAAGTAGCATAGTTTATGAAATGATACATTAAGGAATACTTATAAAAAGTTTTTTGTTTATAAAAAGTATATATACGAAAGATAGTTTAAAGGTATAAATACATACTTATGAAAAGTTTTTTGTTTTTTTTTTTTTTATAAAGTATATATTTACGAAAAGTATACGTTTAAAGGTATATACATACTTATGAAAAGTTTTTTTTTTTTTTAAAGTTTATATTCAAGAAATATACGTTCAAAGGTATATACTTATGAAAAGTTTATTTTTCAAAAAGTATATATCTATGAAAAGTACATTTTTTGAAGGATAGGGGGTAATTTTTCAGTAAAATCACATACTTTGCTCAAATCTCTTTATATGTGCTAACAATATCCAACATTTATTTGTTCGAACCTTCCCCAAGTTTAATTCCTAAATAATGCAACTGTTCCCAGACTCTATCTTAGTGACAGGTGAAGGAATGGAGGGGCCATTCATCTTATTCTGTCCCTCGATAGGCGTTTCAGCATTCTTAGCAGATTTATTGAGTCGGGTCTAGCAGCGTTAATAGCGTAATGGAATGATGGAAGGGAAGATTTACGTCTCGAAGACCGAGTCAGAATTGGAAATTAGTCTTCTTTGATCAGTTTAGGAAACATTGCTTCATTTCACGATAAGTCGAGGCTGTGTTATCTAACTCCACAGAAATGCGTACAGGTTGAATTATTGGACAGTTTGTTTGTTCCACATACCTTCAAATTATTTATTATTTCAGTAAACGAAACCTATTCACATGGAACAAACACACCAAAGGGGACACTGACTTGAAACTCAAGCTTCCAAAGAATGTTGGTATCAACCTCCCACCGCAGACCCCACATTGCAGCAGTAACTGATCATGATACAGAGGCAATGTCATTTTTCATCGCCCTAGAGGAGACGCAAACTCGCAACATTTGAGTGGCATGCCACGACACAAACCATTATACCAGCGGACCAGCTAAATCAGAGCAGAACATATTGTTAGGATTACGTCACCCAGTGACTGGAAGATATAAAAATAAAAGGGTGACTCATTAGAGGCAATATCAAACTGACATTAAACTGGAATATCTCTTTAACATGACTCTAGCCCCTGGACCGAAGTGCGGTCAGTATGGGCACAACTGAGGCTGCGTTTACACCCAGCGAATCGAATCGATTCAATTTACGAAGAATCAACACGATTCTTGATTCGTCTTGATTCACGTCACTCATTTCAATGTAACCGTTTACATCAAGCGAATCGAGTCAATTCAAATCATGCGGATTCGCTTGAGTGAGGCGAATCAAGGCTAATCAAGAATCGTGTTGATTCTTCGTAAATTGAATCGATTCGATTCGCTGGGTGTAAACGCAGCCTGAGGCACCGAAGAATCTGAAAAATCTCAGGTCAAGGTGTCACGTCTTTTCTATGTCGGTATTGGTAAATACGCTATGCCATATGACATGCCCAATTTTGGTGTAACATGTAAAGTATGAGCTTTTTTATCCAAACACAACAACCAAACACCCCTCTTTCTTTCTCTCTCTCTCTCTCTCTCTTTCTCTCTCTTATACACACCCATTTATAGTATCAAAACTGTTTCTCCTCAGTTACTGAGCCTCTCTTATCGTTTATTTAACATGGATAAATTATCCTAAGCCATAAGACACAAAACCAGTTACAAAAATAAGATACATGCGTCTCTGGCATGAGGACTGAACTTAGCCTAAATATTCAGGTAATTCATTTGAGAAACTGATCCAGTTACAGTCATCTCTCCCCCGTACAGTGCACGTTGAATTGAATATGGAATTTAAGCCAAAGGCCAAGCACTTGGAGTCTGGGACCTATGGGGTCACTCAGCGATGAAACGGAAATTGACAGCAAAAGTTTAAAAGGTTTACCAGGAGGAAAACCTCGCAGTTGCACTATGAATCAATTATTAGGAGAGGTGGAGCGTAAGATGGAAGAAGTATATTATGGGCCGAAAGCACGCCGCACAGAACCTCAGTAATGCCTACAGTGCACTGCATGAGGTGCACTGACGGCACTAACCCCCTACGGGGCATAGTGCATGTTGAAGACTGGAAAACTAGGAAGGCGGATGGCTGAAATCGAAACCAAATCGCTGGTCGTCATCTCAATATTCACCGATCCAGACTGAGAGAGAAGGGAAGCAAATCCGTGCCAAAGGATTGTCAGAGATAAAGGAAAATGGCCTTCCAGGATACGTGACCACCATGAGGGCGCCAAAAGTCTCGAAGGAAACTCGCTCTGATAAGAACACGGACCCCCAACATCTCCGGCCATCTTGCCTCACCTCTCTCTTATATACACTGGGTCTTTTTCTTGATTTAAAAACAACCTCTTTTCATTGTAGTAGTCTTTCACATTTAAGCTTCACAACTATATCCAATACTCTTTTCTCATTATATATATACTACTATACACATATATGCTTTTAAAAATCACAGTAGGTGGCACGTGACTTTATGGTACAAATGTTGGCTTTCGAACAATGACTCCATTCAAGGACGAATGAATCTCTGACCTATTTATTTTACCTGTGGATATTTGCTTATATGGTATTTTATTTGTTAATATAATATATATCTATACATTACATAACATATATATATAATATATATATATTATATATATATATGATTATATATTAGATATATATTAAAATACATATATATTACATATTACATACATATATATAATATATATATATATATATAATATAGATATATAGATAAATTATAATATATATATAAAATTTTTATCACATCACCTGGTTATTCACTACAGCATTAGCTACAAATGTCCTTTTAATATCTATTCGCACTACCTCGAATTAATATATTTTTTTCATATATGTAACCGAAGGAGAATTTTGTCATTTGACTTATAATTATCAACAAAAAAATTCCCCTTCGGTTAACATATATGAAAATATATAATTCCGAGTAGAGCGAATTGGTATTATAGATGTAGCTTATGCACACATTACAATATATATTTATATATATATATATATATATATAATATATATATATATATATATATATATATATATATATAGATATATACATATGTATAACTGAATCACGAAAAAAGTTTGAACGTGATAAATGCATAAATAAACGTAGAGGCCACGAAGGAGAGTGAAACACTGAAGTAGGCGCAAGTTCTTTCGACTCAACATCCTTTACTTGGCAGACTAAGTAAGGACGTTGAGTCGAAAGATCTTGCAGCTACTCCAGTGTTTCACTTTCCTTCGTGGTTTATACCTTTATATATATATATATATATATATATATATATATATATATATATACCATATACCATTTTTAATTGTTTACTCCCCGAAATAGTGTTCTCAAAAAATGCTTCAAGAATTTTGCCGTAGAAACTTCTGCGCTAAATCTCCTGAGGGCCACTGAAGTTCGCGTGATCGTTGGACTTATTCTTTGATCTTATTCATTTAAAGTTTTTTATTGCTTTGTGGGAGAGGCTTCCTACGCTGTTAATCCTTTTTGTGTGTGTTTTTTTTATTTCTTTTGCGTTACTTGAATATAATGTTGGAGCCACGTTGGCAAAACAATCCAGTTTGGGTCCAGTCGGTTATTTGTAATACCGCAGTTCAGCCTTCTCTCTTTCTGTTTCAGTGTTTATCTGTTTCCGAGTTTATTATTATGAAAACAGTTTAACCAGACCACTGAGCTGACTTTCAGCTCTCATAGGGCTGGCCCGAAGGATTAGATAAAATGTCAGGTCTAGGCCCCAGAAGGCTATGAACTGGGACCAAATAAGTCATTCAGTATAATAAAGAATAAATTAAAATGAGATAAAAGACTGCAGCGAGGCAGAAGCTTTCATACTATAACACAAACAAGCAATAAATACATTTACTCATATTTCCATCCATAAGTTTCCGTAGTAGTTGTTTCATTTAGCAGTGAAAAATTCTTTATTCTTAAATGCAGAAACATTTTAAGTTAAATAATAAGAGACAATAACAATCACGATAAGAACGTCACAACAAATGTATAAAGAAAGAGATATGAACACATTTCAAGACTAGTTTATTGGACTGTGGGGGTAGTTAACGCAATATTGTACTGTTTGTATATTTATATATATATATATATTAATATATATATAATATTATATAAAATATATATATATATATATATATATCACTGTATTGTCCCCCTGAATTCCTTGGTTCTATGGTTCGTGCCCATAAGCCGACGAATTTAATTTAATATTATCACTAAAAAATTCCCCTTTCGTTAACATAATTGAAAATATTAATTCCGAGGGTAGAGCGAATTAGATATTAAAGGACATACTGTAGCTTGATGCGCATATATGAATCACGTAATGTGATACGACTCATATATATATATATATATATATATATATATATATATATATATTATATAGTATTTTATATACATATATATATATATATATATCTATAAATGCCTTTTTTTGCTTTTTTTTACCTATCTAAATTATGTATACATATATATATATAAATATATAAATAGATATATATATATATATATATATATATATATATATATATATATATATATATATATATATATATAATTTAGATAGTTTAAAAAACGCATCATTCTCCTTTACATAATAACAGCATTTTATCTAAAGTCCTACTAATTCACTTATCGTTTCACTAAAGGCATGTATGAATAACTGGCGTCATTACTTTTGCGAAGAAATATAATCGTTGTTGTAAGGAAGGAAACAGAGTAAAAATACACGCCTGTTTCATTCAATTACGCAAATTGCTCCTGATTTTTTCGGTCTCTCGAAGTAGTTTCTTGAATTGGTCTCTGAGAATATACCCCGTGGTTGAAATAAATCTCATTTCCTCAATAACTCCATTCCACTGGGCATAAAAGAACACCCGCGTATGAGAAGCGCAATCAAACAGCTCTCATGAAAGACTGATTTAGGTCACAGCAAAAACATCTTTTCATTCAATGGAACTCCTAATCATCACAGAGAATGTCAACTCATTACCTTCGGAATTGCTATATGTCAGAGGGTTATCGAAATTTGATTAAAAGAAGTTAAATATATCTTAGTTTTACCAGACCACTGAGGCGATTAACAGCTCTCCTATGGCTGGCCCGAAGTATTAGATATTTTTACGCGGCTAGAAACCAATTGGTTGCTTAGCAACGGGACCTACAGCTTATTGTGGGATCCGAACCACATCGAGAAATGAATCCCTATCACCAGAAATAAATCCCTCTAATTTCACGTTGGCAGGGCGGAGAATTGAACCCGGACCCTGAAATCGGTAGTCGAGAAATTTTATTCAACTTGTACTCCTGTCTTATATGGCCATTGCAGCTTAACTTAGAATTATTATTATTATTATTATTATTATTATTATTATTATTATTATTATTATTATTATTATTATTATTATTCAGAAGATGAAACCTATTCATATGGAACAAGCTCATTGGAGGCATTGACTTCAAATTCAAGCTTCCAAAGAATAGGATGTTCGTAAGAAAGACGTAAGACGAAGTAAAAGGAAATAGAGAAAGATGCCCCACTTGACAAATAGATACAAAAGTCTTCAAATGCAGGGAGTATGGTACTAGGGCAGTAATGTATGTATTGCACCTTCGCTTTAACTTCTGAAGTTTCAATAGCACGACTTCCTCTGAAGGGAGGCTGCTCCATAATCCAACGGCGTCGTTTTAATGTCAGTGGGACGCACCATTTACTCTGAGGCACGGAAGACACGTCCTTCAGTCTTATCCATAATCCGCAGCCATGTTAACCCGAATGTCAGCAGCTGAATTTATTATCGTGTCAAATAATGATAAAACTCCTATAAATCAATGCAGCTGAAGCAGCAATCTCCTTCAATAGAACATGGTTGAAAGAGGGTCTTCTACCTAAATACAACAATAAAAGATAAACATATAAATGCCGATAT
The DNA here is from genome assembly GCF_015104395.2 of Macrobrachium nipponense. NCBI lineage: Eukaryota > Metazoa > Arthropoda > Malacostraca > Decapoda > Palaemonidae > Macrobrachium > Macrobrachium nipponense. The sequence goes on along the minus strand of NC_087207.1, from coordinate 39,495,335 downwards.
CGCTGATATCTTTGTTGCCAAAGTAATGTGCAAGATAATCAGTTTTTTTTTTAACCCCAGTATCCTGATCTACAACTGGGGCAAGGTAAACTTATAGCGAATAATAAGTATATATGTTCTAAATATGAATTAGTTCGTGTTTAAATAGCTTCGTCACTTCTCAAGCAGAAAAAAAACACACACATTTTTACTAATTCTGTTTTATGATTAAATGGATTTTTTTTATCAATAGAGACAGGCATAATAAAATCATGGAAAGGCAGCCAATATTCCTGTTATATTCTTGATTACAGATTCTTGAAACCCCGAGTTGGATGACTGAACCACAACAGGTAACGAAACCACTCCTACGAAGACTAAACAACTCAATATAATAAAACCACCAATGAATATATTGGAAACGCGTTTTGGCTAATTAAATGCCAAACTAAGATGGAGTCTCATCTCCCAAAGCAAGAGTTCTTGAAACAACAAAACCAAATTTCCAAAGACAAAAGCAGAAGTCGGTGTAAAACTAAAGAAGCTGCATCATTGAAGACGAGACCGACAGATGACATTTAAAATTCATTACAACAAACATTTCAGGACCTCCTGAACTGAACTGAATAAAGAATTTAGGCCAAAGGCCAAGCACTGGGACCTACGGGGTCATTCAGCGCTTTCAGTGACTCTTGCTCATTGCGGGCAGGGTGATCTATAACAATAAAATCCGAGTGGATCTCGTTGGTCCTCCCTGGATGAGCGCAGGGCAGACGTGACACAGCTGCCCATCCCGTGCAAACCGGGTTCCAGCGCGGTAACAAGCCGCACATAAATATTCTTTAATCTTCCCACAGGTTATCAGTGTAGTAATATAGGTGAATTACTGGGCTTTTTGTATTTTGGTAATAAACGCTATAAAGTATAAATTGCTTTGTAGTCCAAATAAAGAAACGAGCATCAGTTCCCAAAGAAAGCAGCAAGATATAATTTTGTTCTTTTCTTGCACAAAGCCAAACTTCTATTAAGTATATATATATATATATATATATATATATATATATATATATAATGCGTGTGTGTGTGTGTGTGTGTGTGTGCGCGCACTATATTAAGAGACCGCAAAACGAAATGCTCTTTGTTGGTTCATCAGATTAAAATTCCAAAAACACAGCTTTCAATTAAGGCATTAAGTAACTTTCTAGTCGAACTGTGCACTATATATATATATATATATATACTATATAGATATATATATATATATATATATATATATATAAATATATAGGTAATATATGTATATATATAATTATATATATATATATATACTATATATATATATATATATATATATATAGATATATATATATATTAATATATCTATATATATATATATATACATACAGACCATAGTGCACAGTTGACTAGAAGAGATACTTAATGCCTTAATTGAAAGCTGTGTTCTTGGGAATTTTAATCTCATGAACCAACAAAGAGCATCTCGTTTTGCGGTCCTCTTAATATAGTGCAGACATATATATATAATATATAGTATATATATACATACATACATACATATATATATATATATATATATATATATATATATATACGTATATATATATATATATATATATATATATATATATATATCATATATATATATATATATATATATACATATGAGAGAGAGAGAGAGAGAGAACTTCCCATACCATTTTAGCTTTCAGAATCAGTGTCTCCCTCCCGTTAGAGAATTCTCGTCATATGGAAAACTGTTATGTTCTGGCGTTTACGAGGTATCCTAATACTACAAGCGCATATGCTGCCAGTTATAATGGCCATCGTCATGATTAAATATCAACTGGCAATCCCTTTACAATGGCTCCTTAAACTCGCCTCTCTCTCTCTCTCTCTCTCTCTCTCTCTCTCTCTCTCTCCCTCTCTCTCTCTCTCTCTCTCTCTCTCTCTCTCTCTCTCTCTCCTGACATACATGTTTGACATGCATGCTCTGCCACAACAAGGATGCCTTTTATTCATTTCAATTTTCATTTTTTCTGCCTCTGATGTGATATTTCTCATCGATACACAAGAACTCATCCAGGCGGGTATATGACTATTTAAAATTTTGAGCTGCAGTCTTTTTCCCCACCAGAAGGATATTCAACTCAGGCCATGACTATCTAAAATTTTAAGCTGCAGTCTTTTTCCCCACCAGAAGGATATTCAACTCAGCCAATGACTTCTATATAAACTAGACGTATCACATCAAAGAAACATAAATCATTTATATCGATGATATTCATTTATTTTTCCATTAATATATGCAGCTCATCATACAGGAAGACCATTCCTCTCCACAAGAGCTATTCAGAAAAAGTGCTTTTACTGTGTAGCTTTTCTAGCTGTCACTAGTTATCATTTGGTCTTAAAATTGGCTCTAAAGGATTAAAATAATTGTAGAAAGAAAGGATCTTTTTATCTAGTGAAATTGAGAACAAACCGTAAGATTTTAAGTTGCCTGCTGCGCCAACGAGTCATTTAAATTAACCATTTAAATGACTCGTTGGCGAGTGCAAAATTTCGTTATATCGTTAATTTCCGACAGTTTACCAAGAAGAAAGATTAATAGAGTTCAGACAGAGTCACCTGATCATAACTTTACAACATATAGTTATTGTAAAAATAAAAAAAAATAAAACAGTTTAATTTTAAGGGACATGGGTAGACTTCAAATAAAATACAAAGGAATCTAGAATATGCAGATTTCCTAATCATTTTTCGACAGGTATTTGTCACACAGATATGTGGCTCTGGTGGGAAATTTATATTTTTATACCATTCAGAAATATAATATAAGTATATCAAGTGAGTTTTACATTTCCAAATCTCGGCAATATTTTACGAAAGAATACCAGAATTGATTAACGTCCACGAAAACAAAATCAGTAATATATTGCAAGTAAATGAAGTGTGTTTTAAATTTCCTAATCATTCTTCGTTACCTGACATTTCCTAATCATTCTCCGTTAGCTGACATTTCCTGATCATTCTTCGTTAGCTGACGTTTCCTAATCATTCTTTCAGCCTCGCAAGTGCTTCGAGCGATAATTCCTTGTGGGAAGAGCTTAGTTCCCTTTCGAAACCTCGTAAGGACTAAGGTCATTGCACAGAGGTTCTATAAAAGCTGTAAAAAAAATAGGATCCACTAATGAGCTGAAACATAGACTACATAACTACATAACTGTAAGATAAACAAGGATCATTTTAGGAATGATTAAGTAGCACAAAACAGAAACGGGAAACAAATTCAAGAACAGTCGATGGCATATTGAATTAAAGAAGATAACAAAATAAATAAAGGTAGAAATGCCAAGCCATTAATGTAAGGGACAAAATAACTAAAGATAATTGATAAATCTTGGAGTTTGTTGAAATAAAAATAAATGGTCAATATAATCAACATGATAGCAAGTGAAATGTGAATTAACGGCGACAAGAAAAGAAGCTGCAAAAAACATCTGCTCGCTGGAACATTCCAAGAAAATGGAATCCAAGGAAGAGTGGAAGGCAAAGAGACAGGAACTCCCGAAGAAAAGTGGAATGAGAGGGTAAGTGGAAGGCAAAGAGAAGGACTTTTCCCTCATCTGATTAAATTTGGCAGTTCCTCTAAAGAAGACGGATGTCCACCAAGTTTTTTCTTTTAATTACAACGTCCCCGAAACTGCTTACTATAAACTATATCGAAACTTGAAAACTAAAAAGAGAGATATGATATGAGGCGTGATCCAACCTCCAGCTTACTCCAGACACGTGCAAGATTTAAAACATGCTAAAATCTATGGTTAAATAAAGCCTTGTTTCACCAACGAAAACTAAAGTAAATAAGCTGTATTTTATGAGAAATAAATTTTATGTACTGTTTAACATGCACACTATATATTTTTTACATTTTCATTCTAATAAATGAATCATATATATCCTATCCTAAAATTCCTGTATCTTTAACTCAACACGAAACACCTTTTTCAGACCTTTTTTAGGCTTTTCCATGGGGCTTTCCTATCCCCCAAACAAGAACAACAACAACATCAGAGTAGTTTCTAGGCTTACTCACCGGGTAAGCGAAAAGAAAGATATATAATACTGACTCCGAACTGCTCGAGCCCTTGAATAGGTAAATAGTTTGAGTCCTAAGAGGAACATAAAAATAAAACTGCGTATCAACTTACATTATACAACTACGGTTTCTGCATTCAATAAATCTTTTACTCGATCCAAAAAAAAAAAAAAAAAAAAATACATCACTACTAAGTAAACAAGTAAACAAAATACTGCCTGGCATGAAGTCCGATAGATCTATGACAATTATTGCATTTTTGAGGAGGTGGCGTTGGTTAAAGATAACAGGTATCTGGTTTCTGAACTCACGTCCCAAAAGATTTGTCAAATGAAGTTATTCCTCTATACACATGATGTTACTTTTTGACTTGGGATCATATTTTCTGAAGCTCATGCGCCCTTACAAGGTAAATTATACCGAGAAATCACAACGCCTATTTCCTAATGAACTTTAAAATCGACGGCCACTTTCATCTGAATTATTGAAATAAGATTTAGTAAACATCTAAAAGCTTGGTTAAGAAAGGCAAATCCAGTTAGGCAGAGATTAGCGAAAGAGATATAGTGACGCACCTGAACGCAGTGAGGAATGCCTGTATACATTGTACGAAGCTGAGGATCCATGAAATGCCTTTCGTAATTACTTCAGGTGTATTTAAAACTAAGAAACTGGTGCCTTGGCACTGGGCACAACAAATTGCACCGGGGCAAAAATCTTCCAAAAGTGATTCAGCTTTAAACAATTTAAGATAAGTTGGGTGGTTGTACACCGAATGTTTCTAATAAAAAACTAGATTTCGCCCTAATAAAGCAGGTTGTAAAATACCTACAATAACCATGAGATGCTTGTATGATATTTGAAGTAGATTTCAGTATAATTATGAAATGAATGAAGTGGATTATTATGTAAAAACGTTCTTTTCCAACGGATTTTTCGCAGAAGATGCAAGAAAAGCACAGATGTTCTTTCACGGAAGAAGCAGTGAAATTTGTGTTTCAACTATTAGGATTATCAAACAGTTAATTTCTAAATTGATTTGAAAAACGCATTGCAAATATGTTCAAAATAAGGAAAGCTTACTGGACTGTATTATAACTGGTTATAGTTATGCGCATGGTTTTGGTCTGGGAACATTACATTCTCTCTCTTCCTTTCTCAGCTTTAACTTACAAATTCATTCAATTACGACTGTACAGCTGAAATGGTGTCTTCCTCCCTTCTGGGCGATCAACTATATAATAATGGGGAGACATCATGCTCTTAAATACTCTTCTTTCCCGCTCACCCCGCCATCATGCAGTACATTTATTGCCAAAGACTTTTACTAATCAATAACTTCCATTCTACATCCCAAACACTTTTACAAATCAGTAACTTCCATTCTATATCTCAAGTACTTTTACAAATCAGTAACTTTCATTCTACATCCCAAAGACTTTTACAAATCAGTAACTTCCATTCTATATCTCAAAGACTTTTACAAATCAGCAACTTATATTCTATATCCTAAACATTTTTACAAATCAACAACTTCCACTCTATATACTGAACACTTTTAAAATCAATAGCTTCCATTCTACATCCCACAAATCAATAACTTCCATTCTATATCCCGCATACTTTTACAAATCAAAAACTTCCATTCTATATATCAGACATACTTTCACAAACCAATAATTTCCATTCTATATCCAAACCCAATACTCCATACTCGTGGTTCATTGTCTACAATCGTTACTGTATGTTACGGTCTCTGAGAGAGGTCTACTTCAGGTTCGATATGAAATAATAAAAAAAAAAAATCAACACCAACAGTTGAAACTGGGGATACGAATATAGAAAGAAACACTAACACAACAAAGGTTTATTCACAAGCTTACTAACAAAGGTAAATGCAGATTGGTATCTCCTATTTACATAAAAAATCAGAATCTTACACAAAATGAACTGGGGGAACAGCGAGGTAATTCAAATACTTGCTGGCCGGTTTAGTGAATCGAAGCGATGACTTCACAAAAGGAGAATGGCAATTGCAGATGTCTTCTTGACTCCGTATTGCAGAAAATAATGTCTACTCTTGATACTTGAAAGGCAGGAACTCCCCAAAACCTCTAGGACATTTTCTTCTCTGAAATCTGCTCAACGTCGAGATAACTCGGTTGTCCACTCCAGAAGAGTAGACCAGAATTCAACCAACTCTCGAGCAACTTTTCCTCTGATCCTTTGTCGGTTCCTTTTTTCTCTTATCTCTCTCGGATGATCTCTGCTGATGCTGATCTCTCACTGATAATCTGATCTGTGGCTCTTACTGAGGATATCTCTCTGTGACTAACTGGTGATCTCTCTCTGACGATCTCTGCTTTCTCCTACTTCGTCCGTCGTATTTATACGGCACTCTGGGGGCGGAGCCTACGGCGAGCATCACAGACTCCCGAGATTACCGGAACCTCTCCGAAGAATCTAGACGAGGTATTGCGTCATATTTCTCTGTGTTTCTCCCGACACATTGGCGCCTGACGAGTTCCACAACACTCCTACCGATTCTAGAACCATCATGAGAACAGGCACCTCCAACACAATGCGCTAATGCCTCCTTACTGCCGAACTTCTCGTAAATGCGTTTTCCTTTCCTTTATCTTCCTTTGCTATAAAGCAATTACCTTGACACGCCCCCCCAAAAAGAGAAAAAAATTCTGCATAAAGCTTTAATCCAGTCAATCACGCACGCTTCTCCACTCACACACTCATCTGTGCGAAAACAGAAAACAGTCATTAGGCTACTCATTCTGAAAACTCTGGAGAGGCTATCTGCTATAATATTATCCTTCTCTCTTACATTTTCCATTTTCTGAACTTTGCTCAAAACTTTGAAAGACTAAGACACCTCTTGCGTCTTTCTCAAAACTAATCTCTCTTTCTGGGACACAATTATCAAGGGCACGGGCGACGGCCACTGTACGGGGCGCGTTCCTTATAATTCTGAAGCAAATGTACATTTATTGCCTTTGCTCTACTCTTACCCACATTAATTCCATAATGTGCATTTTCCCTCTCCTCTAACAGTGAAAAAGGACCTTCGAACTTATAAGGTAAAGAGAAACCTTCTTTCTGTACTGGTACTAAAACTTTATCTCTTACACACAAACTTCTCTCTTTTGCTCTGAGATCATGTTTCCCTTCAGTTTCCCCTTGACTTCTTCTCGCGCTTCCGTTCTCCTTCGCTAGTTGCCAAACATCTCTTAAATTGTTTTTATAATACTCAAGATTAGTTATGTAGTCTTCTCTACCCTTACTTCTAGACAAAGGTCCAACCATATCGATAACTACATTCTCAAAAGGTTGGCCTACCGAAGGAATATTACACAACGGAACTCTGGGGATTACTTGATTCGGTTTCCCGGCAATTTGGCATTCATGACAGCTTAAAACATACCTCTTTACATCATTTCTCATTTTAGGCCAAAAGTATGCCCTACTAATACACCTGAAAGTTTTCCTCATTCCCAAATGTCCTTGCTCATCATGTGCTAACTTCAAAACTAGCTCACGAAGCTTCCTAGGAACTACTAATTGTTCTGTGACTTTCCCTTTACTACCTGACTTCGGTTGAGCATAACGCCACAAAACTTCGTCCTATAAACAAAAAGTTTCCTTACACACATCATCGAGATCATCATCCAGCTCACATTAAAAAATTCGGGTTAGTGTCTCATCCTCTCTCTGCAAATTGACTAGCTCATCCTTATCCAAAACGTTAAGAGCCTTATTCATCACCGTAACTAGTACTAGACACTGGTATATTTACTAAGTTACTTTCTACAGCTACACCTTCCATTTGGCTATCACTGTCAACGATAGAGTTAGGTATCTCAGCGACACTCATGCCAAAATCAACCTCGCTACCTCTATCACACTCGTTCGAATCCACGAACTTACTCACGTTCGAATCCACGAACTCACACTCGTTCGAATCCATGAACTTACTCTCGTTCGAATCCATGAACTTACTCATGTTCGAATCCATGAACTCACTCTCGTTTGAATGCACGAACAAATTATGATTGTAGTCTATGTCTGTATCTAAACCCGACCTAGTTACTACCATTTCAGGCACCAGAATATTCCTTACAACAGGATTCACATTCTTGGATAAAGTTAAGTCATTACCGACAATAATGTCAACGCCTTCGACGGGCAAACTGTCCACAACTGCAAGTTTCACTTCTCCTAACTTTCTAAATTCAACTTGAATAAAGGACAAAGAACACAAGTGTTAGGAAATCCACCTAACATGACTTTCTCTTCCATATTGATTTCTGCCTTGTTCGGCACACACTCTCTTCTAATCAGTGAGACAGCAGCTCCTGTGTCTTGAAGCAAGACTACTTCCCTTGAAAATACTCCTCCAAGAGAGGAAACTACACCTTCTGACAGAAATTCACCAAAAATTTTCCTAGTTTCTCTCATCACATATTCCTACTTGACGAAAGGTTAACTAGAGATACAGGTTTCTTACCATCCTTCCTTTCTACAGCACAATTTCTCGCTAAATGCCCTTTCCCATTACATCGGAAACAAGTTAATTCTGAGCCACTAGATGCCCTTTTACTCTTACAAACCTTAGACGTATGACCAGGTTTTCCACATATATAACAGGAATAGTCACTTTTACTCGCATTACTATTACTAGGACTGAAACCTTTACTGCTTTGTACTCTACCAGACGAAGGATCATTTCGTTTCTTACTAACACTCAAATTATGAGTCAGACTATATTCGTCAGCTAGCCTAGTTGCTCCTGCAAAAGATACTTCTCGCCTATCCTCTATATAAAATTTAATCTCAGGGGATACGTTATGTTTGAAGCTTTCTAACAACACTAAGTTCTTCAAACTATCAAAATCCTCAACCTGAGCAGAAGTTAACCAATCAAAAAACAGCCTTTCTAACTTCTTACCGTATTCTACATATGTAATATTTTCATCCTTTCTCAAATTTCTAAATTTCTTACGGTACGCCTCTGGTACTAACCTGTACGCACTAAAAACAGTTTCTTTCACAATATCATAATTATCACATTCCTCCTTAGACATGCAACTATACACAGTAAGTGCCCTACCACTCAAAACTGACTACAAATATAAAGTCCACGTTTCTTTAGGAGAACCTACTTGTTCCATTAACTTCTCAAAACACATGAAATATGTCGTAACATCTTCCTCATCAAACTTTGGTACTAACTTTAGCACTGTACTCATACCTAACCTATCAGCGCCATTTCCGTTTTCGCCTGTCCGACTGTTACAAGTACTTTGTCTTAACCGAGCAATTTCCAACTCGTGCATACGTTCTTTTTCTCTTTCTTCCTGCTCATGCATACGTTCTTTCTCTCTTTCTTGTTGCTGCATTTCTCTCTCAGCTGCTCTCTCCTCTCTCTCAGCCGCTCTTTCATCTCTCTCATACTTTTCCCTTTCTTTCCTATCAACATACTCACGGAGATCATTCCCCTCTAGACCAAGTAGCTTACCCAATTCAATAAACTCTTTCACCATCTCACTCATCCTGGTTCTTTCTATATTCTCCGTTTCAAACTGTTAAAGTGTTGATAGCCTAAGCAAGGTCACCACAATGTTACAGCCTCTGAGAGAGGTCCGCTTCAGGTTCGATATGAAATAATAATAATAAAAAAAAATTTCAACACCAACAGTTGAAACTGGGGATACGAATATAGAAAGAAACACTAACACAACAAAGGTTTATTTACAAGCTTACTAACAAAGGTAAATGCAGAATGGTATCTCCTATTTACATTAAAAATCAGAATCTTACACTGCATGAACTGGGGGAACAACGAAGTAATTCAAATACTTGCTGGCCAGTTTAGTGAATCGAAGCGATGACTTCACAAAAGGAGAATGGCGATTGCAGATGTCTTCTTGACTCCGTATTGCAGAAAATAATGTCTACTCTTGATACTTGAAAGGCAGGAACTCCCCAAAACCTCTAGGACATTTTCTTCTCTGAAATCTGCTCAACGTCGAGATAAATCGGTCGTCCACTCCTGAAGACGACTAGACCAGAATCCGACCAACTCTCGAGCAACTTTTCCTCTGATCCTTCGTTGGTTCCTTTTTTCTCTTATCTCTCTCGGATGATCTCTGCTGCTGCTGATCTCTCACTGATAATCTGATCTGTGGCTCTTACTGAGGATATCTCTCTGTGACTAACTGGTGACGATCTCTGCTTTCTCCTACTTCGTCCGTCGTATTTATACGGCACTCTGGGGGCGGAGCCTACGGCGAGCGTCACAGACTCCCGAGATTACCGGAACTTCTCCGAAGAATCTAGACGAGGTATTGCATCATATTTCGCTGCGTTTCTCCCGACACTTCGGCGCCTGACGAGTTCCACAACACTCCTGCTGATTCTAGAACCATCATGAGAACAGGAACCTCCAACACAATGCGCTAATGCCTCCTTACTGCCGAACTTCTCGTAAATGCGTTTTCCTTTCCTTTATCTTCCTTTGTTATAAAGAAATTACCTTGACACTGTAAAATATGCAGACATTATCAATTCCTCACTCCATTCATAAAAAAAATTTTTAATCTCACAAATATTTCTTTTACTTTGTGCAAGAATCCATCTACCTTTATATTGAACAGCCATAGAGAAATAGCGCACCTTTATCCCAGATGCACTTCTATAACATGTAGCCTCAACACCCTCTATGTCACCTCCATGATTTTTTAACCACCTTTTTCAGGACCAAGTATGTCGCTTACAGCTTTTTCAAGTCCTTTCAGACTCAATATGTAAATATTTCAAATTCCTAAACGTACACTGCTATATATATTATATATATATATATATATATATATATAATATATATATATATATATATATATATAATATATGTATCTATATGTCAGAAAAATATAGCACGTGATTAATATATAAATAAAAACCAAATCACAGGAAAGTGGAACAATAGAGTACCGCTGCGAGGCATTTTGCAGCGGTACTTCATGGCTAAACGTAACTTTTAACAACATAAAAACTACTGAGGCTAGAGGATTGCAATTTGGTATGTTTAACGATTAGAGGCCGGATTATCAACATACCAATTTGCAGCTTTCTAGCCTCAGTAGTTCTCAAGATCTGATAGAGGACAGAAAAAGTGCGGACTGACAAACAAGGCCATCTCAAGAATTTGCTTATATGAAAGACTAAAAAGCTCGGCGAGATGAATATGAAATATTTCTCAAAGGAAAATGATTCACTCCCAAATTCAGAAGAGAAGGATTCTGTTGTGTCTCAC
>NC_087207.1:39461412-39481412 GCF_015104395.2 Macrobrachium nipponense | reverse complement strand
TCTGGCTATCCTGTTCCTCCTTAAATTGAAGTTTTCTAGAAAGAAAAACATAATCAGTTATACACACACACATATACATATATATATTATATATATATATATATATATATATATATATATATATATATATTATATATATATATATATATATATATATATCTCTAATATATATATTTATCTATATATATATGTATGTACGTATGTATACTCCTCAGCTCGCCCCATATAAGGCCAAACAAACCCACATAAAGCGTAAGCATAATTGTGCTATCTCCTCTTAAAGATCCGATGTTGAAATTCGAGGATTCACTCCTTAGAGTAAACGAGTATTCAAAATCTGATTGATACCAGTCAGGCCTTTTCTTGCTATCAAATTTCACAGCCATTACAATTTGAGCTCTAGATACTCTACCACTCCTCTTGTTCATTATGCTATTATCGTGCTTAGTCCTATTAAATCACTTTCATTCTCTAGTTCTCCTAGTTCCTCGCTGGAGGAGTGGTTTTCGCTCTCGGCTGCCAATCCGGTGGTCCGTAATTCGAATCCCGACTCGCCCAACGCGGAATCAGAGGAATTTGTTTCTGGTGATAGTAATTCATTTCTCGATTTAGTGTGGTTCGGATCCCACAATAAGCTGTAGGTCCCATTGCTAGGTATCCAATTGGTTACTAGCCACGTATATATATCTAATCCTTCGGGCCAGCCCTAGGAGAGCTGTTAATCAGCTCGGTGGTCTGGTAAAACTAAGATATACTTAACTTTTTAACCTCTAGTTCTCCCTTCTTCAGGATTACAAAAATTCAGTATTTTGAATCAGTTTCATTCGCTAGTTATTGCATGTCATCTTTATTTCCTTTAACATCATATTAGGACCCCTTAAAGACACGTATTCTTGCCATCTAAATCATTGTTTCTTTCAATATTATTAATATATAAAAACCAAAAATTTTCCTGAACGCCATAAGGAGATTTCTTGAACTCGAAATAGCGGTTCATTCTAAATTCACATTTGGTTCGTGTTTTAACATATTAATGCTCGGAACTCCCTACTGGGTTAATAGGACATATACAGGGTGGGCCAAAAGTAGCCTCACAGTTAAAACAGAATAAAAAAATAATTTATTAAACGCATAAAATTTTTCAGACATGAATAAGTGGCATATTTAAGAATGAGTGACATGAAAAGGATAAAAATAAGTAGCATGTATTAATGGCACAGTATTAATTTTCTATTGAAGAGTACTTTGAATGAAAAAACAGTTCATGAAGTAACTGTGAGGCTTCTTTTGGCCCACCCTGTATAGTGATCATGTCAAGACCGAAGTCTCTGGAGACCGAGGTTCTACCAAGGCCCTGGATTTGGTGAGGAAATGTTGTGGTGGTGCGAGGAGGATAGGTTTATTAAAAATCACAACTTATGAGCACACCTTGAGCAGTGATGCTCTAAGGAACTATAGTGAACTTGATGGTAACATGGCCTCTTTATACTCGGGGACCTTCAATATTTGGACTGCTAATCTACCTGTTCCAAGAGACATAGTGATAAAATGAATAATGGCTATATTCAAAAGATGACGAAATATAAGGTAAGATTGATTGATTGATTATGAAATTTAGGACTTGGGGACCAAGCACCGAAACCCATCAGGATTATTCAGTGACCTAATGAAAATGAAATATATAAATTAGTATGAGAAATTTGGAATAAGTGAATGATACCATTGTTCAAATAAGAACATAAAAAACTAAGAATGATGATAGATAAATGATGAAATTCTCGATAAGAAAAAAACAGCATTTTGGTAAAAGCAAGCTTTTAAAGGCAACTAATTTCTCATCAACACCAAATAAAATTGCAAGAATAAGTACAACTCCTAAAAGTACAACTCCTAATTACCTTCGAATAATAGAGTTTGACCCACAAAAGACTAACAGATAAATTATTTTGCTAACGGGAGAATTCATCCGACGCCTGATTTACGGTAAATCTTGGAACTTCATAAATCGTTAACTTTTCCTCTTATACCTTTCGGCTGTTCTTTATCTAGACACTTCACCAAGGATTTTCCTTTTCAATTCTTATTATATCGCTTTATTCTTAAAGAAATGTATAATTATTATTACATATATAATATATAATAAAAATATTATATATATATATATGATATTATAATATATTATATATATATATTAGATAATATATATATGTATATGTGTGTGTGTGTGTGTGGGTGTGTGTGTAGATTGCCATATTTTGATTTTCTATCTAACTGACATAGCACTTCCAGACTACTTTTCTACTGAAGACACATACGCGCTCTAGGAGCAAGAGCCCGTGCTGGCATAAGGCCAGCTAAATCTAAAACAACATAAAACGCAATGTGAAATATTACAATGCTTGAAATGAGACGCCTTCCCTTTTATTCCATCAGGGTAAAATAAAATAAAATAATAAACAAGCAAAATTCGGGGCCAAAAGCACAATGATTAAATACTTAAAACGGGAATAGCGGTAAGATTCATTCAATTTATTGCGCAAATACAAGATAGCCTGGTTTGCTGGTGTTCCCAGGAAACTAAGACAAAGGAAAGGGAAGCCATTAACGTCAATATATTGAAATGGAAACTTTTTCTTCCACTCAAACAAGCAGCCTCTTGGGATAAATCTCGAAGCTTTGCTCTTACAAATGCCTAAGTTATTCGAGGTCAAGACTGGGGAGCGGCATCTATGAAAATATGATTGATTCCTATGAAGGAAGCCGTTTTGGCGAATGGAAAATGAAATTCTATGACAAAAAACACGTTGTGATTTCGCGTCTTCCTTCCCTTTGTCTATTGGAAGCCCTTCTTGCAAGGAGCCTGAGAATATTAAGCTTGTCAATGCAAATTCACTTCATTACTTCTATTCACAAGATACTTTTTTTTAACGAAATTTATAGTCAGTGCAATTTCACCACTGACCCCGTCACGGAGAAACACGAGACTACTTGAATCCTTCTTATAACATTCGAGACCATTTGACACTAGGAAATATAGTATTCTGTAAATTATTTTCCTCTAAATTAATATGAGCTTTTTGTAATCAATCGAAGGCAAAACTCTTTAACGGCAATCAATAAATTTACAACTAATATCACGCTGATAAGCAAACTAAAACCATACTTTCAGTATTACAAGGACTACAGCTTGTTTGTTATGAAAGCCTCTACTGCTTCTACACCACATCCTTGCAGATGTACATAAGAACATCTTTCATCCAACAAAATCTATTTTCAACTTCTCGCAAGCTGGTAATGTTTAACCATTTTTCTCCAAAATACCTACTTCCCATATTCAGCATAATACAACTTTTTCTAAGACCTGCGTCTCATATGCAAAGCCTTGAATTGAACTGAATTGAATTAAATATAGAAGTTAGGCCAAAGACCAAGCACTGGGACCTACGAGGTCACTCAGCGCTGAAATGGAAATTGACAGTAAAAGCTTTGAAAGGTGTAACAGGAGGAAAACCTCACAGTTACACTATGAATCGATTGTTAGAAGAGGGTGGAGAATAAGATAGAAGAGAATATGAAAGGAGGTACAGTGCACCGCATGAGGCGCACTGACGGCATATCCCCGCAGTGCGGCATTACCCCCTACGGGGATATGCAAAGCTTTACTAGAGACACAACTTCCTGCTGCCTTAACTACATTACGACTTCAAGCTAATAACTTTCCACTTACAAAAACAAAACAATAATAAGGAATAGACGACAATAATTTGCAAACAGTTACCTGATATCAAACCTTCTTCTTGGGGCGATACACAACACAGAGGCTCACACAGAGTATTGGATTTTTTTTTTTTTTCCTTTTTTTTTTTTTTTTTTTTTTAAACAACCCTCCAACTTGTGAATTACTGTAGTGAATTTCCACTGATTAATGTTGGTCTCAAACTGGCCTATGTCCACAAACATTTCCTCATGTTTGAGGACACCATACCTCAACCATATCGAAATCCCCATCAGTTCCTCCTTACCATTTTTTTTTATCTTCCAGTGTACAGGCTACGCTTTCATTGGGAGAAAAACGCTCGGAATGGTTTGTGGCCTTTCAAATTTAGCATTCAAAGACACTCAGCTTTCTCTTTTTGACTGACTAAATTGGAAAGTCTCTCTCTCTCTCTCTCTCTCTCTCTCTCTCTCTCTCTCTCTCCCCGCAGTTATCACAAAAGACGTTAATACCAGATCTTGGAGCACGTTCAATACTTTCGCTTTGCCTCCACCGCTTTCGTTTCGACTGTAGCCAAACCTGTGGCGAGATCATTAACGCAGCAAAAGCTTCTGCCCAGAGCAGAGCACCGACTCGATTTACTTTAATGAGGTTAAGTCGAAAGCGACTTTCTTTCGGTGTATTGCTCCTCCGATGTGTGCTCAGGCATTCCTGGTTGCATGCAACGCAACACTAGAATTGAACTGAATATGGAATTTAGACCAAAGCCCAAGCACTGGGACCTATGAGACCATTCAGCGCTGAAATGGAAACTGACAGCAAAAGGGTTACTAGGTGTAACACGAGGAAAACCTCGCAGTTGCACTATGAACCAAAAATATTAGGGGAGATTGGAAAGTAATATGGAAGAAAGTGAATATGAAAGGAGGTACAGTAAAAGGAACGAAAGGCGTTGCAGCTAGGGGCCGAAGGCACGCTGCAAAGAACCTTAAGTAATGCATACAGTGCACCGCATGAGGTCCACTGACGGCACTGTCCCCCAACGGAGCACAGCAATAGAGGTCGGTAAGTCTGGCTTCGATGAGATGAGCTAACCAACTGGTCTTAATTTAGCACGGAATTTCGTTCATACTTGTTAATACTTGGCATAACATTTGGTTATTTTTTTAGTACATTTCAGATCATTTAGATTTCCTTTAGGAAACGAAAACTGTTAACTATGAGATTACTCACTTGTTGGGAAAAGTAATTAATCAGTTTAGTGAAATGAAAATTATATTGGCTTCCATGAATAAGGAAAGATTTAAACAGGAGTATGAAAAATCGAAAAAAAATCATTAATTAAAAGGAACCCAATAAAATGAGTGAAATGAATACTAGTTTGAAAAAAAAGAAAGAATATTACTTTACTTATTGTAATTAACGTCAGGGCGGGAAGTGTCATGTCACTAGCTGTCTCCTTATCTGCATTATCAAAGATCTGTGAAATCGACTGTTTTATTATGAATATAGCAATATTTTACCAGTTAAGCAAGCAGATAGAAATGAAATGACACAGATTTTTGCAATTACTTTTGGCATAAATCACAAGATTTTTACTCATTTCGGGCCACCCCCGCGCACCTTAGCCCCCAACAAGCGTTCATCGAATTGAATTGAATATGGAATTTAGGCCAAAGGCCAAGCACTGGGACCTATGAGACCATTCAGCGCTGAAATGGAAACCGACAGTATAAGGGTTGATAGGTACAACAGCAGGAGGAAAACCTCGCAGATGCACTATGAAGCAATTGTTAGGAGCGCGTGGAAAGTAAGATGGAAGAATGAGAATATGAAAGGAGATACAGTAAAAGGAACGAAAGGGATTGCAGCTAGGGACCGAAGGCACGCTGCAAAGAACCATAAGTAATGCCTACAGTGCACCGCATGAAGTGCACTGACAACACTACCCGCCTACGGGAATTTTACGTGTTTTTAACAAGGCAATGTGTACTTATTCCGTGTCACTCCCCCCAACCCTGCCCCTCCCCACAAGCCTTCATGGTCGCAACAAAACTACAGGAACAATTAGCGCAGGATATCGTTAATCTCACTGCCACGGAAAAGGACGTAATGACACATTTAATTAATCCCACGTCTCGTCTCAATCCTATTAAGGCGAGTAATGGCCACAAGAGGACTCTTCTTGATTTCCCAATTAAGTTACGCACGGAGACATTCCCGACGCATAATGCAGACCCCAGGGCGAGTCTAACTGCACGTCAGTCCTGAGGACCTTATCTAACCCACGGGGTCAGTTGACTTGGTTCTCGACACCTTATACTTGCATCGCTCTCGGTACAACAAGGAACTTACTGAGTTGGGTTGAATATAGAATTTAGGCCAAAGGTCATTCAGCGCTTAAATGGAAACTGACTTACAGTAAAAGGTTTGAAAGGCGTAACAGGAAGGAAACCTCAAAGCAGTTGCAATATGCATCAAGTGTTAGGAGAGGGAAATGAAGAAAGAGAATACGAAAGGAGGTACAATGAAAGGAACGAAAGTAGTTGCAGCTAAGGGCCGAAGGCACGTCGCAAAGAACCTTAAGTAATACCTACAGTGCACCGCATGAGGTCCACTAACGGCGTTAACCCCCCAAGGGGACAAGAAACTTATTACCAGATTGCTTTCGGACTCTTTAAGCAGAGGTAAATAACTAATTTTACTATATTCTGATACATTCGTTGAAAACAAGTGTAATTGTTATTATATTCTTGCTGATCTCCATCATATGAGAACTTTTGTTCTGCAAAACGGTCAGGAAAAACGTATGCAGCGAACACTGAAAAAAAAAAAAAGTTCACAAAGGCCTACTTACGCCCACTGACGAAATCTAGGGCGAGCTGCAATTTGCCTCGTAGCCGCCGGATTCTGAAAATGAAAAAGACAGATACACGGTTTTCCATTGGACCGCCAAAAGTAAAAAAATTAATCGTTCAATCAACCATACTGCTGTATACAGTATTAGAAAATCTGACTAAAACACTCGTAAGTCAACATTGATATCAATTCTAATGGAATTAGCTTCTTGTAAATGCAAATGATTCCAGTATGTTGTTAAGTTCCTCCAAAATTTGTAAATACTTTTTTTAATATATTGGTAACGAAATTCTCTAATGGGAAACGAGAATGTTGATTCATGTACTCAAACTTAACCACTCGCCACAGAGCATCAATAAAAATTAAGCTGATAATAAATAAACTGTGAACCGAAATGAGATTTTCAACACCACGGTAAAATATTTACTCCAGGAAATAGGCATTTTCTGGAGTGAGTTTGCTATGAGCAGCTATTTGCAGTGAGGAATACTCGGTTTAGAATTCTAAGTCAAGTTTAAAACAAGATTATGACTGGTAACTTCTGCCACTAAGTCGTAGAAAATTAAGGTCTCTATTATTATTATTATTATTATTATTATTATTATTATTATTATTATTATTATTATTATTATTATTATTATTATTATTATTATTATTATTATTATTATTATTATTATTATTATTGCTGGTAACGAAATTGATTCACTGGGTTTTTTAAGTGTTTAGGTTAACCTTCTTTAATAACTCGCATATAATAACACTTCCGTGACGATAACCAATGCACGCAAATTTAAGAAACAACTGATTTATGAAAATAATGAGCTGATAACTACTAAAGACTTTTAATTAACTGATCAATCACTGGCACGCTCCCGTCAGAAACTTTAGTTCACTTTAATCTAAGTTCAAAGGTCAGCCATGGTATGCCGCGGCGCTGGAGTCTATAATCAATCAGTCTTTTGAAGTCTGGGCACAAAAGATCTCGCGCTGCAGCTCATTTCAACTTTCAGCAGCTTTTAGGTTGCTTTCTTTATATACTAGTTAGAGGGGAAAGTGTTTCTCCTTGAATTGCAATATTTAGGTAGAAAATACTCCGGTCACATTTAAGTATTATCAACACTCTAGTTTGATTCATTAGAGAAAATAAATCCTTAGATTCTCATCTGACAATCTGCGTACAATCTTGACCTGAGTAACTTTCAAACTAAATATCACTGATATTATTTACTATGAAAACATAATTTAGAAATATAGAAAAACAATGGGTCTAAGTCATATTATAGATATGCAATTGTAAATAACGAATACTACTCTCATAGTAATGGGAGTTCATTATTTTTGTGCAACATGCGGAGAGTAATTCAGTAACTTAAGATATTTTTGAATTATGTATAATGTTTAGAAAGAATAGAATCAAATGTATAATCAGTACTGAACAGTCATCGGAATCAGTACATCATTTTAACGCGTAACATCCAAATAGGGATAAAACGTAATTATGGTACTTGTATTACGTGGCCTTACAGTTTACGAAAAATCTTAATAGTTCTCATCCCAATGTCTGAAATATTGAATAGCTTTCCAGACTGTGTAAAATTTCCAAGCTTCCATTTAGCATCTTTAAAAATTCCCTGAAATTTTTTTGAAAGGATGGAGCTCAAAATGAGGTTCGTTAAACTGAAATGAAAAAGAAAAAAAAAAATGTGCAGCGAACGCTACCAAACCTTGGCATGATACCTCTCTCTCTCTCCGGAAGGCCATCTGAAACCGAGCGAGTTAATGCTCTCATCAAGAACCTAAAACCAGCATCAGTTGTGGTTAATTGGGGCATCTTATATTAACCAGCGCCTGGCCTGAGTCCGCAATTATAATAATTTCCCTGCAGCTAAAGAGAATATGTAACTTTCTGAATATAAGATACGTAATTTCATTCAATTTGCCTGAGAACTTCGGTACCACTGCGTGGAGTTTGGTGGGCTCCGTTTGTATTATAAAAGATTTTGTTTGTATGTTGCTTTTACATTGCATGGAACCATTGGTTATTCAGCAACGGGACCAACGGCTTTACGTGACTTCCGAACCACGTCGAGAGTGAACTTTTATCACCAGAAATACATATCTCTCACTCCTCAATGGAATGGCCGAGAATCGAACCCGCGACCACCGAGGTGGGACGCTAATACCATACCAACCACGCCGCTGAGGCGCTATAAACGAGAACTGGAATCAGGAAAACCCAAATAATAAAGAAATAGGATAAAGTTTTACAGTAATTCCGTAACTACTTCCATGAACGCCACCCCAATGGGAATATATATTAAAATATAAACAATATCTGGGGATTTGCGATACATTTTTCTGTGATTTTCGTATAAATCACATTAAGGAGACATAGGAGCACAGCACAAAAAATTCAATATCGAGTTGTGGTATTATTATAGGAAAATAATATACTTACTACCTCGTGATATATTGCTATCTGCGTTCCAAACAACACATACTACTTATGCTACACAACTAGCACATTATAAACACTTCGTTCCAAAAACACAAACATACGCTACACAACTGACATTATTAAAACTACTATGTAATGAAATATGTTTTATGATAATGCCACCGTAAGCAGCCAAACCCACTCTCATCCAATTGACCTACACACACATACACAATAATCTTGGCCAGCTTGGCCGAAATGTGGAGTTTTACATTTCGATGAAAATGTAAGAATTTATAAGTCAGGCGCCCTCGTCTCATGGTGTTGGGGAAATATCCACACCCTAGTAGAGTTGCTAATTAGTACTTGCTCAATTATTATACTGTATAAAATTAAAATTATTACGGAAATTGATCATGTCAATCTAGAAGAGCTCTAATTTGAAAAACGAAGGAGAAGGTCACATTACATAGCGAGCACCGTTAAAGTTCCATAGGGAGTATGGACTCCAATTTGCGGGTAAACACCCTCTGAGAACAGGTGGTGTGGAAACTTAACAACGCTGGTCCTGGCTAAGCCTTTGTCCAAGAAACATAGAAAAACCTTAGTTCGCCTATATTTGTCACCTTTCGTCTGGTAAGACATCCTGGTCTATTTAGGCGGTATTTGTAATGTTACATTTGAATATATATATATATATATATATATATATATATATATATATAGATATATATATACTGATAACCAAGATTTCTGACAATCCGGTTGTAAAACATGTTCCGTAATTTACTGGCCTTATAGTACGTAAGCATGAACTATGGTGTTCACAAAGGTTGGAAGCAAAACCTACGAAAAATTAGCGCCAAATCATTTTTTTTGCAGTAGCCTATAATTTTAATTACTTTTTCAATCTTACTACTAAATGCTAATGTACTCATTATCATTAATTATATTAACCTTTATGGAACAGACTGTACAAAATGAGTGTTCTTCACAAATCTAGTACTATATCGGTGAACCACAAAATACTACACCCGATAAAAGCTGGCAATAGCAGTAGTGACTAGGCCTATGACGAACTTAAAACGCTCCACTTACAATTAAAAAATCTATGACAGTAAATTTACTCACCGTGATACTTTGGTGAGAAAAAAAATCCTAAAACCGCTTTCTTGAACCATCTAATGATGAACCGCCATGATTTGACTCGTACACCCGCCATTAATTTCGATGCTTCAGCACGTTCTTGCATTGCTACTTTTGAACATTAACGATAAACTGTCACTAGTCATTTGTAGCTGGGCCTTCATTTTCAATGTAAATCACGCTGCACTTCTAATTCTTTCTATCTTGATGGCGAAAAATGATCAAAACAACGCGGAAAAAAAATCAAATGGGACGAGACATCACTTAAATCACCAACGTCAACTTCAAAACTGGAGGTTACGAAATGCCAATTGTCAGACTATGCTTAAAGAAATAGTTGCCACATATTACGAAAAATTATCTATTTTTGTTTTTAGGTATTTTTACATTTCCAGGTCAGCTTATGGGTTCTCCATGCCACTTATAGGCATAAATCATTATTATAAGAAACCATTTCCGTTACGCATATGATGTGATTTTAGTTCAGTCACTCTACCGTTATCAAACTAGAAACATTCAAGAAGCTCGATGCGTTGGTTACAAAATGCCCTTGCAAGGACGGAATGCTTTAAAGTGTTAAGCTGATACTCTTTAAGTGTCAGTTTAATTGCAGTGTTTGTTAGAGGCCCAGTAGACAGCTCTGTTGCTCAGTGCTCTTTTATAACTTTAAGGACTTATATACTCGTATATATAGTAACTTGGATTGTAACGATCCGCACGGTGTGTTGGATGCCACCGCTACCGCTATTTTTTCTGCGATAAATGGCAGGATATAAACCCACCCGCAGTTGTCACGCTCCTCTTGTTAGGAAACGGGTAACGTACCTTTGTTTTACGTTGAGATTACTTATAGAGTATCTGAAATGTTCATCACTTGCATGTAATGGTGGACATCCGCTGGGCTTAGGCAGGTCACTAGTGCAGCTAGTGCAACATATGGTACTATTGTCTGCAACGTCCAATTTTAATTTCTTATACAGTCTGGTGGTGTTATATAAAAACAATAAACATTTGATATCTAGACCATAAATTAGGGACTAATATACAAATTCAACATAGATTTAATTTAAATCCAGTTTACACAGCTAGATCTGTGACTTTTGCGTTTTTATAGACTATACTTCAGAAAGTAATTCGTGAGAGTTGCCTTGCTATACTCTGTTTTCTTCCATCTGTCCATCCGCCTGTGGTGTTTGCGCATGGTAACACTGCGTCCTGGGCTTTAAATAACATCCTATTTCGAATATTAACGGTGCAATTCGTATACAGTAAATTATTAAAACACTTTTCAGTTGCAAATGTACACCAAGATATCCTTTTATTTACCTAAAACTTACACATAGCATAACTATTTAAAGCCCGGAACGCAATGTTACCATGCGTGACCACCACAGGCAGATGGACAGATGGAAAAAAACAGAGTATAGAAACAGTGATAATAACCGAAATAATAAAACAGATTAAGCATTTGTAACCAACTCTTTGAAGACGTAAATGACTAAGGGTATTAGGTCACTAAACAATATTATCTTTCACAGACTTTTTGGCCCTTAATCGCTGGTAGCATTGATGCTAGGAACATTGTATATAGGCCTATATAGAACATTTGCATCAAACAATAAAGCGAATAACTGCGAAAAGTTTGCAATACTGTATTTAGAACCGTGCACAAAATATGTAAATCTATATGGGTAAGCCAGTTATATGCTTGCAATTTCATAAAGACACTTGTGAGTTTTTAAATTCTGGGTAATCGTCAGTTGACCGTGAAGAAACGAACTGTTATTGGAGAGAGAGAATTTACTCTGCCTGTTGTACTGGATTTTCTACCTACATGTAAAATTATATCAACAGTATTTTGTTCATTTCCATGGGATTAATGAATTATTGTAATTGCGTCTATGATAGAGGCAGCATACGCTCGAGAGACTTTCACTTACGGTTGTGTACAAGTACTTGTCACCTGCAATTTGCGATTGTGTTCTATCATGATTTTTAATATACCAAACAGCTTTATCATGAATACAATAAAGCTCTTTGGTGTAGTTTAGATTATAACTCTAACTATTTCATAAGCAAATCATTTAACCAGTAATATTTCATCATCTTCTTTCATTAGTTTTGTTTTTATCTCTGTACACGCTTCAGCTATCATTCAGTTCGGGTTCATTTTATTTTATGCATCCTGATGCTGTACGTACAACCTGATTATTAACAATGATGAACACAGATCGCCATTAATGATGGTACTAGAGCTTTAATGACTTGTTACCATAGTAAACGGCAGTTTTCCGACCTTGCTTGTATTGTCTTTGAACTCTTTCATAATCCGACTTGTGCCGTCCATAGCTCTGTAGACTGTACCACATTCTCAAGTTAACCATGAGCATTTATGAATGCATCCACACCATGGCTCCGTCTTCCACCGAGGCCACCGAGAGAGGTCTTGCTTCCATCCGGTGAGAAGAGTAGTACTGACACTGTTATAGTACTACCTTCAGAGGTGCCAAAGTATTCCCGAAAGAAACTTTTAGTCATCTATGCACCTATTATATCTGCCGTCTTTGCTTATGCTACATTCATTGTGTCAGTGTGCGTGTGTAATCCATTTACGCCTATTTCCACTTTTAATTGAGTGGAGCCAGAAACGTAGTACCAGCTTCCAGTCGCTCAGTAAGTCCAGATATGAGGTTATTAGAACTTTATTGCAATAAATAAATTTTTACAGAATATCGATAATTTTGAGAGAAAGGTATGAAGTATTTATGATAAGCCAGCGCTGGGAGCACTAGATATTCCATATTAAAAATGTGATATGTGTAAAGATTTCATTCATAAGAATAATGGTGAGACCAAACTGTAGCAGGAACTTATACAATGTAAGAAACAGATTATCTTGTCACTGTTTTTGTTATCAAAGGTAAGGTCTCATAGAACGGAAATGCCATGCTATAGTAGTGTATGTGAGAAGGAGAACCTCACCTTACAGCTTGTTCGGGTTGCCCCAGGTCCCTCAGTGTGAGGCACCTCTAATGTCTACCAGAGAATTGCTAATGTACATTCCGGTACATTTTCCATCTTCCAATCTTGGATGGTCTGTGATGCAGCTTAGATATTTGTCGAGTTTATTCTTAAACACATCTACGCTCACTCTTGGTATGTTCCTCAGATGAGCTGGCAACGCACTGAATAGAGGCTGCATTATCGATGCTGGTACGTAGTGGATTAATGTCCCGTGTGTTTTCCTTAGTTTTCCTGGTATAGTTTTGGGCACTATTAATCTACCTCTGCTTGCTCTTTCTGATATTTTTAGCTCCATGATGTTTTCGGTAATTCCTTCTATCTGTTTCCATGACTGTATTATCATGTAGCGTTCTCTTCTCCTTTCTAGACTATATAATTTTAAAAATTGTAGTTCCCAGTAGTCAAGATCCTCAACTTCTTCTATTCTAGCGTTAAAAGACCTTTGCACACTCTCTATTTGTGCAATATCCTTTTGGTAGTGTGGGTAAAATATCATATTGCAATATTCAAGTGAACTACATATACGTTTTATAAAGCATAATCATGTGTTCGTCTGCCAGTAGTATTGCTGTTTGATCATTGCATAACATGTTCCTATTCAACATCACACCAAGAGAGAGAGAGGGAAGGGGGGGCATGCTGTGATAATGTGCAGCGAACCATTGAATTAGGGATTGTAACTACGGTAAAAAAAAAAAAAATACATAAATTACATGAGAAGAGGAGACCGAGAGGAATAGGAGCAGAACTGAACGTGTGTCGTAATTCTGGGTGATTGGAAATAAAATCTGGTTTCATAGAGATCCTTTCTGCGAAAACAGACATTACTACATGAGACTCCGAAGATACGAAATTTTAACTGATATTCGGGATTGCAAAAAATGCGGATAAAAAATTAAGTGATTTCGCGGGAGATATTAAGGAATGGAAAATAAAAAAGGTGAAGTTAAATTAATATAATCATTATTTCTAGGAGGAAAAGCGTGATCCCAGGCGGTTAGGGCATGGTTAAGGGCAGTTACCTGCCTCAGCATTCGAAGCACTACAATCAGTTGGTCGAGGTTGAAAAGTTTGCGAGCAACACTAAAAAGTAATCAGTGCGTGAGAGATCAAATTTCTAAGAGAAACATACTATTAAAAATCACATAAAAAAAACTGTTATCAGTGGGTACATTATTGTAATTCTGTGGAATTAAAGAAAATTTGAACAATCTACCCAAAGACTGCATTCAGTCTAATGTGAGCGCTTTCATATATTTGAAGAAGCAATCCTCTTTAGTGACCGTTAGACCAAGGAAATCAGGATCAGTGATATATTTACAGAGTGAACTAAACTGAACGTTTTTGCGTTTTTGTTTTCAGATGTTACTTGGCAAAGCCTGTTTTTGACTGAGTCGACCGGAAGGAAAGTAAACAAGTATAAATGTGAATCGAGCGCTTTACCACTCAACCACTTCTCCCACTTAGGCTTAATACACATACAAGGTAGGTAGTGGAGTCGCCTCATTCTAAAAATACACACACACACACATCTATCTATATATGGAAGTGTGTTTGTACATTTGTGTTCTATAGAGAGACCCAGACAAAAATTGGAAAGCGGCCCCTATGTGGCCTAGGAAGACTATAGCTCAAAATGAAACTTCTACCCCGTGACAGACATGAAACACAGACAAATCGAACTAAATTTCCGTTTTTACCAATTCGTCAGGTTTTCCTTCGCGTGATTTTATGGGCTAATGTTCACTTTTCGCCTGATCGCTCCAATGAATAAATCCCATACAACAAATTTTGATCAGAATGTACGTAAATTTCAATCATAATCTATGATAATTATTAATACAATTGTTAATTACATCGATAAAATCAACATTGAAAACCTTTATCGATAAACGCAATGTTGATACCATGCAGGTTTCGAGAACGCCACACATGGTTTTCAGTTTTCCGTTTTCTGTTATACTAGCCTGGTCTCCTCTGGTGGGAGACGTCAATCACACACACACGTATCGTAGAAATGCGTTATTTTGTAATTATTGTCTTTGTTCATTGGAAATGCATTTTATTCTTTTCTTGTAGAGGAACGTAATTTCCACAACCCCTCCCCTTTCCCTTCCCCTTCCCGATTCCCCTTTCCTTTCTCCCCCATCCCCCTCCATCCCTATTAATGATCATGCTACATTGGATCCCTATTCCCTCTCCTCCTTTTCCCCTTCCCTCTTCCATCCCCCTACCCGTAAACTGTCATTTAGTGTTTTCCTGGTCAGCATGTAGCAAATATATATGATATATGATATATATACATATATATATATATATTATATATATATATATATATAACAAGAATACATGAGCGCGACAGGGATTTGCAGGTGAGAGGTGGCGTTAACTTATACCTCTCGTGATAGCCTTGCGGTTTAAAGCGCCTCACTGTATGTCCCGATTTCTTGGTTCCGTGGTTCGTGCCCATGAGACGACAAATTTCTTATCAACCAGAAAATTCCACTTCGGTTAACGTATATGAAAATATATTAATTCCGAGGTAGAGCGAATTAGATATCAAAGGAACTTTGTAGCTTAATCCATTGAATATATATGAAAGAGAGAGAGAGAGAGAGAGAGAGAGAGAGAGAGAGAGAGTAATATGTAGCTATACTGCGCGAAACTCAGCAATTGCAGTATTTTTTCTGAGTCATTCAACATCCAATCTTCACTTTCATAAAAATGAGTCGGATCAATCATTCTTTTCATGCATTCCAGCCTCGACTTTCATTAAGGATTATTGCCTACATAAATATTTGCTCTAGTGATATTTAAATCATAAATAGTTTACGTGAAGAATCAGACACATCTGATAATGACGCTTTTACTCATAAGCAGGCAAGCTGATTCTAGGAACAGGGCAAGCTATTACGAGGCACAACACATTGTGTTTGGGATATTTATTACTAATAATGCAAAAACACATGCCAGGGTTACACGGTGGTCATTTTCTGTTAATGGAACAAATCTGGGTATCTAATTTCCAGTAGGTAATCTTCCGCTGATGTTTTATTTTGTGCATGGAGATGTAGGGGAAAAGGCGATTTATTTTGTGTGTGCGGGGTGGGGCAGGGGGCATGGGGGTGGGTGGGTAATGAAAGGCGATTTTGTGATTGATTCAAGTTTATGCCTTTCTTGCTTTGAAGAATTTTATTCCGTTATCGGCTATGATATAGTACTCCTCGGCCTACCTGACAGCTCATATCATCCTTCATTGTCGAAGGCTTGTCGTCTGACGTGGCGTCGTTGACTGTTTTGTTTGACGTCCACTTGGGTAGCTACTTAAAAAAAAAAAATAAAATAAAAAAAAATTGACCTCTGTTGGAAACCGCACATCCTGGAGGATGGCCGGTGACTTTTCTTACTTCCTTCCTTGTTTTTGGCTCAAAACTTCATTTAATTATTGTTTGTAGACGCGAAAATATTTTCCTTTTATTGTGGTTCGAATGATTTTAACCAGTACTTTCATTAGAAATCGGACATCCTTTAGATAGAAGTCACCCATTCATCCACGGTCTAAGAATCCCGGTAGAATTACAGTGAAAAACGGATGGTACTACACCTAGTAATTAGGGATCTCTGAGTTGGGTGGACCTAATAGTCCTAACCCTTGCACATAATTGATGGTTTAGCAACGTTTTTGAAAGTGATGTGTGCTAGGGGTATTCTCAAACAGGCCTATGATTCTCAGCACGCTGTATCCGGTTAAATGGGTGTCCAGGGATGGAAGATTTCACTCGATTTCTCAAGTCAAGTAGGCTTCCGAACCTTGATCAGGTTAGGTGTGGTAGTGGCGGGGTGGGTGTGTGCTATCCGTTGGACCCGGCGTCCTAGTTTAGATTAGATTCCTACATCCGAAATTCCAGATTCGCACCGTGGTCCCCCATTTTTGTTATACCTGGAGGTAATTGTATCCCTTAAAATAATAATTTCCCAAAGAAATTACTGTTGGAATCGATCTAAATACAGTGGAATATGCAAAGAAACTATATTTCTAACTCGTACAACGGTCCTATAACGTTTAAAAAAAAAATTGACCTGCTACTTCTAATTATAAATAGCCTCAGGCACGCAACGATGTGAAAGCTCGGAGATATTCAAGAAAGTTGAATTCCATATATATTAATAAACAGATAATAAGGAAGAGAAAACGGAGTAATGGCACTTTTCGTTCAGAAATCGGAGCTTGAATAGCGCGCGCGGACGCGTCAATGCAACAAATGCAACGCCCGCGGAGGGAGTTCGGAAATGAAGAAGACGCCAAAGAACAACACACGTCGATTGTGTCCCAGACTGAGGAGGTCTCAGCTCATTTCCGACGTCTTTTGTGTCAGGAGAGAGAGAGACTGCCGCCGCTTCCCTCAATGTTGAGGTAATTGTGGCCTTTGATTGCGCTTCAGTGAAATACCGCCAGCTCTTCATTAATGATTGGATTCCCACCCCCGCGACTCTTTTACCCGAACTGGCTGCTCTGCTGTTGCTCTTCCTAAAGGAAGCAAATGAGAGGAAATTTAGGTGTCGGCTCCTCTTTGACGGTCTTTTTAATGTATTTATTTATTTATTTTTCGTAGAATGTGTTACTATTCATGAGGGAGGTTAGGGCCAAGTCAGACTCGAAATGCGAAATAGTGACTTAAAAACTAACTATCCAGTTTCAGCAATTTCAGTTATTTTGATCCAGGAGGCTTCCTGCAACTCTTAAATGCTAAGTCCAAATTTACCGCTGGTTCTGAAGTACTAAAACACTTTCCAAGAATTTCCAATTGGCCAATTAAAAGTTTTGCTTTAGTTTTCTGTAATAATAATAATAATAATAATAATAATAATAATAATAATAATAATAATAATAATAATAATAATAATAATAATAATAAAAGCTACTGTTCCGGCTTTGTCTGTCCGTCGGAAAATTTTCTGTCAGTCCTCAAATCTTGGAAACTACTGAGGCTAGATAGAGGGGTGCAAATTTGTACGTTGATCATCCACCTTCCAGTCATCAAACATGACAAATTGCAACCATCTAGCCTCAGTAGTTTTTATTTTCAAGGTTAAATTTAGCCATCATGGTGCGTCATAGGCCGCGGCTTATACAGAAAACTTCCTTCGGCGCATTTTTTTTATTTTGCTCTTCTTTTCGTATGGCTGCATGACTGTTGGAGCTTTTACCGAAGACCTCATATACTCCTTACGGCAATTTGGTTCGGACCGTAATTTCGTAATCGCAATGTCATGATGATCCCAAGCTTGAGTTCCTGGCAGGATGAGAGTTTCATAAGCACGAACTTCGCCCCCAATTGTTTATTGAAAATCAGATTTCTGTACTAAAACTATTCGCTGCAGAAACCTCGTATAATCAACGCCTATTATCGAATAACGCTGGCTTTGATGTCTCCCGTTTCTGTTATGATTAGTTAAGGGTTAATAGGATAACAACGTCGTTCACTGGTCGAGAGCAATTTTAAGAAGAATCATTGTTTCACAGTGCAGCTATCAATTTAAGTAATGTGATGATCCAAATGCATAACTTCGTCATATTCTATGAAGGTTTGGGTTTACGAACCGAATCCAAAAGTTGGTGTGAGGCGAAGAGTTACAAAGCACACACCAGTTAAAGAATGTAGGCGTGCTTTGCAACTCGTCACTTCACGTTTCCAATAGATTTTTTATCCATCGAGGGTATGTTTTCTGTAAGTTAAGTCATCTCCGAGTTTCTCTCGTCCACGGGTGCTTTCGCTGAGTGTGGCATGAGACATGGCTAATCAAAAATGTCTTTAAGCTCGTATGCAACTGCTAAATGTTACTCATATATTAAAAAAAGCTTGTAAACTAAGCCTTTAACTTTCTAAACTATCAAATTATGTCATTTTCATTTCCTAAATAAGGTCATTGTCCTAAACCAGTGTTTCTTAACCTGGGGGACGTCAGCAATTTCCAGGGGAGGCACGAACCCTATAGGGAAAAATAAAAAAAGGTTTCTCTAGTTATATTCGTTTTAACAAGAGTGAGGAACTCATATTCAGAAGTTTATGAAAAAATGCAAAAGTTTTGCCTTATAACGTTCCTAGAGTCTACTACTACTCTAGTTAGGCTCGTTGGGCAGACCATGCAATTATTGACCTCTCTTCGTGCCCCTCGAAAACTATTCTCTTTCTCATTTTTGTTTATTTTCCTTTGAATCTGGGAGGGATTTTTACTCATAGATGCAAAGGCGGCGTAAAAGAAAGGAACAACTCTTAGAGGGGTGTGGTAATGAAAAGTCTAAGAACCACTGCCCTATACTATTAAAATTATATATGCTTCCTAAATAAGTTATTTACCTATTTTAGGTGTCTCATTACCAGGTGTTTTCTAAATTGGTTGTCAGTTTACCTGGAGTGACATTTATATATATATATAATATATATATATATATATATATATATATATATATATATATATATATATATATACATACATACATATAATAGTATGAATATTTGTCACATCACCGTGATTCATATAGATGCATTAAGATAAAGATGTCCTTTAATATCCG
This sequence comes from Macrobrachium nipponense, assembly GCF_015104395.2. Taxonomy (NCBI): domain Eukaryota; kingdom Metazoa; phylum Arthropoda; class Malacostraca; order Decapoda; family Palaemonidae; genus Macrobrachium; species Macrobrachium nipponense. Next base: position 39,461,654 of record NC_087207.1, on the reverse strand, counting down.
ATTCGCACTACCTCGGAATTAATATATTTTCATGTATGTTAACCAAAGGGGAATTTTTTAGTTGATAATAATTTCGTCCTCTCGTGGATTCTCCTCAGTGCGCCGTTTCGAATCCACGAGAGGGCGAAATTATTATTAGCTAAAAAAAATTCGCCTGCGGTTAACATAAATATAATGTATTAATTCCAGAGTAGAGCGAATTGGATATTAAAGGACATTTGTAGCTTATTGCAGGTATATAT
>NC_087207.1:39448912-39456412 GCF_015104395.2 Macrobrachium nipponense | reverse complement strand
CCTTTGAGAGGATGATGTCGGCGAGATCTGCTTTTGTCATTTATAATTCCCTCTGAATAACTGGTAACGCCAAAATTATAATGAAACAAAAGTCTAAAAATACGTTTAGGCTGCGTAATGGAACGCTTATACAAGTGATCAACATGTACATATGAATTGAGATATGATGAGAATCACGTAGTTTTGAAAGAAAGAGTGAAAACAATCGTCTATCTGTAAATTGTTCTGCAAAGGAGGTTAATCCATGACCTAGCAATTAAAGCATGAAATTAGCACTGATAATTTTTTTTTATCTCAGAGCTACCTCATGTGAGTAGAGTGGTTTAATGTTAAATGGTAGACATGGACACGTATACAGACATACACACATATACATATTACATACATACACATACCACTACCAATACTACATACATTACATACATACATCTAAATACACATACACACACATATATATTAAATATTATATATATATATATAATATATATATATATAGAGAGAGAGAGAGAGAGAGAGAGAGAGAGAGAGAGAGAGAGAGAGAGAGATACATTTCAAATTCTGCAACAACCGTCAACCACATACTGTGTGGTAGACTTGAAATATATTAGGAAGTTAAGCTGACTTTGGGGAAAAGGGATGTATATGAACGCCATGAAGGCAGAGATAATATGAGAAGCATCATTCCTTCCAGTGTCCATAAAGTGAAACTTTACACATTGTCTTTGACGATCGTAGAAAATCTCTTCACTAATTCTCACTCTCTTGAGAAGTTGAGGACAAAGTCATCGTAAAATATTTAGCTTATGTGCTCGTATATGTCCCAAATGATTTTGTTCTCTCTCTCTCTCTCTCTCTCTCTCTCTCTCCTCTCTCTCTCTCTCTCTCTCTCTCACGGAGATATGCTTCTCTGCTAACATTATACGAAAGTTTTTTGTTTAACAAATATTTAATGATTCTCTTCTGGAATCGTCTTCTCCATGGTTTTGCCTTTTCCTAATTCACTCAATTATTATAACACTACCAAGTATTATGTATCTGAGGTTAATAGAGTCATTTCATATCCAGCGAATTCTGAAGCAACGTGGCGTGATTGATATGGTCTTGACCTGCCACCTCGGTAGCCATGAGTTCGATTCTCGGACATTCCATTAAGGGGTTAGAGATGTGTATTTATGGTGATAGAAGTTCACTCTCGGCGTGGTTCGAAAGTCCTGTAAAAACGTTGGTCCCGTTGCTGAATAACTACTGGTTCCATGCAACGTAAAAGCACCATACAAACAAACAAATTCTCCAGTTGCTGAATGTCTGAACAAATGTTAGAAAACCAACAAGTTGGAAAATAACTGGCTTGATGCATTGCATTTCCTTTGTTCTCTTCACATTGTTCCCCTCGACAAGCATTACCGCTTGTTCGGGGAATAACCCTACAAACTACTTTGTTGTTGTTGGGAAAGGGTTAGGAAAGCTCCATGGCAAAGCCTGAAAAAGTGTGAAAAAGGTGTTTTGCGCTGAGTTAAAGATACAGGAATTTTAGAATATGAACTTTATGATTCATTTATTAAAATGAAAATGTAAAAAATGAATAATACGCTGTTGAACAGTGCAGAAAAATATTTCTAATAAAATAGAGCGTATTGATTTTAATTTTCGTTGGCGAAACAAGGCTCTGCGACCGTAGATTTTAGCACGTTTTGATTTACGTTAAGTTAGGAATATATTGTTTACAACTTATGCGCGAGGGGAAAATCTTGCATGCGTCCCGAGTAAACTGGAGGTCGGATCGCGTCTTGTTTTACTTGCTCCGTTTAAAATATGAACACACCTTCACACATCCACACAGTCAAGTTCAAGTTCAGCATATGGGTTGTCAACTCATCCCTAGACCCCGGACGAGGTTAGTGCCGTCAGTGCACCTCATGCGGTGCACTGTAGGCATTACTTAAGGTTCTTTGCAGCGTGCATTCGGCTCCTAGCTGCAACCTCTTTCGTTCCCTTTACTAAACTTTCTTTCATATTCTCTTTTTTCCATCTTACTTTCTACCCGCTCCTAACATAGTGTAACTGCGAGGTTTTCCTCCTGTTACATCTTTCAAACCTTCTTCTGTTAGTTTCCATTTCAGCTCAGATTGACCTCATAGGTCCCAGTGTTTGGCCTTTGGCCTAAATTTTATAATCAACTCAACTCATCCCTCGAGAAACATCAACAATCCCAAATTTTATTGATTTCTTTTCCTCCCACCGACACTGATAAAAATGATCAAAGAACTGGAACAAAACTCAAGACAATCTTTCAAGTCAGACAAGGTTTACGTAACTTTGATTTACATTTTATTCTGCCTTGTGGGTTTCTCTCTGAAGTTTCCTTCCGATAGTTTCTCAGATTTCGTACGAATAATGAAGGCATTTTAATTGCTAATCTCGTAAAAAGATATCCGTAACTTTATAAGAACTAAAACTGAAATATTTTTCTTTAGGAGAAAAGTTTCATTGATGCAGATGGGCAAAAACCCTGAGTAATTTAGATTTCTTGACAAACTCCAGACTGGGAAATTTTTAAGAGAAATTTTTGCGCCTATCAAAAAATAGAGAGAGAGAGATAGAAAGAGAGAGAGAGAGAGAGAGATCTGGATTGATAGAGATATACTATATCCTGATTACTGGAATGTTAGTTTAAGAAGTATATATATACATACATACATATATATATATATATATATATATATATATATATATATATATATATATATATATACACTTAAATAAAAGAAAAATAAAAGGAAAAACTACTGAGACCATATGGTACATTTCATGATTGGAGAGTGGATGATCATCATACCTATTAGCAGCACTCAGCCTTAATTGTTTTCAAGATCTGAGGCTGACAGAAAAAGTGCGGACGGACAGACAAAAAACCATCTCAATAGTTTTTTTTTTTTCAGAAAACTAAAATGGGCTGAACCCATCTAAAGTGATTTTGACCTCTATTGAGAAGAACCACAAGGCCGCCATTCCCTCGCTCTCCGAATCACCTCGTAAGCCACTTTCTGAGAGAACTAAAAATCTGGGCAAAATGCTCCCACCGGATCTCCTCAAAGTGCTCAGCAATGCATAGTTAAAAAGGATCAGCCACCCGAAAACGGATTCCCCAAATGGACCACCTGATTGCTAGCCTGTCTGAAAGTAATTGTATTTTTATCGTCGTTTTACGAAGTTCTTTGTGGAATTATCCTTATGTTACCTAATCTAACTTTGGATAGTTATATTGTATGAGTGATGGAATCTCTGAGTAAAGAGAGATAAGCACTTTCATACTGGAAATAAATAAAACAGTCTATGCAGTTTCAATATTCTCGAATGAAACAATCAACCTGACAAGGGTTATCAGTACTTTAACCTTAAGGGTACTTTTATTGATTTCTAACATATTAGATTTTCCTCGAAGTAATTAATACACATAACAGTAATTCACATATTTAATGGAATCACTAAAAATGGGGAGTTCAATAAAAAAATAACCTCAGATCTTGAAAACAACTAAGGCTAGAGTGCTGCAAATAGGTATGTTGATCATCCACCCTCCAATCAAGAAACGTACCATATGGCCTCAGTAGTTTTTTCTTTTATTTTTTCTTTTATTTAAGGTTAAAGTACCTGAGTATTTTAGGCAGCATTATACGCTATGTAGAAATCTCGATTGCACCGAAAAACTTCGGCGCATTTGTTACTTTTTAGCACGTGAAGGCATATTATGTAAATTTCAATCTGGAATCATTTCATATCGTTTTTACGTAATATAATGGTAGATAATAGTTATTATATATTATTCACGTTCTCATGCTGAATCACCATATGCCTATTCCAAACCCAAATGAGGAAACACAAGCCTCAGTAGTCTTACGTTAGTCAATGGTGTTATAGTTCCTCGTTGAACGAGTGGTTTGCGTGCTCGCCTACCGATTTGGTGTTCGAGAGTTCGATTCCCCACTCTGCCAACGTGAAATCAGGGGAATTTATTTCTGGTGATTAGAAATTCATTTCTTGATATAATGTGGTTCGGATCCCACAATAAACTGTAGGTCCCGTTGCTAGGTAACCAATTGGTTCCTAGCCACGTAAAAATATCTAATCTTTCGAGCCAGCCCTAAAAGAGCTGTTCATCAGCTCAGTGGTCTGGTTAAACTAAGATACACCTTTTTCTTTATTCGCACACACACATACACACACGAAACAGGAAATGGGTAGTTCAGTTGTATTTAAGAAAGAATCCTTTCAGCAAATCCACTGATTGGTGGGACAGTCGATCACTTTCCCTCTGAGGACGCAATGAAAGGACTAATAGGAAGAAAATTGCTCCACAAAGCTTGTCGCTTGCAAGCTTTCGGCAAACCGTTATAGTTAGATTGTCTCGTAAAGTATCCGGTCCTAAACGATTTTGAATACATTCTTTTTCTCCGATTATATGGATGAAGAAGGAAATTGTACTCTTGCCTGGTTTTGAAAGAGAATCGTTTTCAGTAGGTAAATGACCGAGCGGCGACATAGCGGCCACCGATCCCAGGATGCGGCCACTTTCCCGAAAAAAAAGTACTTGAATACGCTTCCATGAGCATCATTCAAGAGTTGTGGTTTATCCTGACAGCACACCGAGACCTCTACGTTCCTCTCGAAGTAAGAGTTTTCTCCTCAATTATGGAATAATGGCATAATTCAAGCGCTTTCTCGGGACGTGGTCGCGTAACCGAGAGAGGTGGCTGTTATGTGCCCGTTCGGTCATTTACCCTATAGTGATTTATTCACATACAATTTTACCCATTTGTCAACCTTTTATTGGATCGCTGCTGTTGTAATTCCGGTACTATAATCGAAGATTACTGATACAGAAGGAGAGAGAGAGAGAGAGAAATGCTAACAGTAACACAATTCTCTCTCTCTCTCTCTCTCTCTCTCTCTCTCTCTCTCTCTCTTGTAATGAAAAAAGCGTGAGGCGAGGCTCGTAATGAGGTGTATTCATTATTTGGACACAACCGTTGATTAAGATGTCGTGGTGTGTTCTATTACTTCCAAAGACACGTGAAATACCCAGGTAAAATATTTAATCATCCAAAAGGTTTTTTTTTTTTTTTTTTTTGTGCAGGAACTGTTTTTACACAGTAGTAGAACTCTCAGATGACATTTCTTTTAAAATTGCAGTTATTAATTTCTGTTACTTTGAATTTAGAATTTTTTTTTTTTTTTCATGGAAGTCTTTAATAACTTTTTTGGCAATGTAAGGATCCGAAAGATGGAAAGTTTCGCCGTCTACTTTCTGTGGAGACGGTGGGAATTTAAGTCAGATTGTGCTGAGATGTCGCTGGAAGTGCTTTACATTTAATTAAGAGTAAATGTCAGAAAAAAATTACGCACATAGATTTGCGTGTACACTAATGTATTTGCGTAATTTTACGTGTGTGTGTGTGCGTGTGTGTGCGCGCGAGCGTGTTTGTTGTGTATAACAACAAAGGGACAATAAGAAGTTTTATCGTGGCTAGTATTTTATATTTTCGTATGTCTCACATCGTTAGACTCATTTTTCCTATTGTTGCTATAAACATGTTTGATATCACCACGTGTTAATATTCGTGATATTTAATCATAAATGGCTGCTTGTATGTGTCCGTGTAAAATTAGAATTGGTTCAGAATTTTTGATCAGCTCATTGCATTTCATGGAATTTCCTTTGTTCAACATTTCATGCAGACAGGAGAATGATATCGTTCAATCAGTTCACTTGAAACATTAAGCTTTTCCACTCGACGTTTATTGACGTGGGAAGGAAATCTTTCATAAGAGCTGAACAGTCTGGCGACTAATTGATTAACTGTACCAGTGAGAGATTATGCCCTTGGACCGTAATATGTTTCTGTCTGTATTTTTGCAGTCATCTCCCTCTAACCAGTGAAGGGGTGTTGTAACTTCCGCTCCATTACCTGAGTTCAGATCTTCGCTTTATGCTGTATTTTTCCCTGTAAAACCCAGGATGTTGTAGATTAAACTACGTCAATTTCCACATGTAAAACACAGAATGCTGTAGATTATACGACGTCAAGGTTATATCGGTGGAACACACGTGGAAGACGAAATGAAAAACTGCAAACGATTGCAGTTCATTTTATCCTTTGTTGAATATTACTAGATTGTATGGCATCGAAGTTACCCCGATGAAGCAGTACGTTTAATATGTCTAAAGGAGCAAATATAGTATAGAAAACTATAAACGCAAACTTTAATATGTCTGAAAGAGCAAATTAAATATAGGAAACTATAAATACAAACTTTAATATGTCTGAAAGGGCAAATTAAATATAGAAAACTATAAACACAAACTTTAATATGTCTGAAAGGGCAAATTAAATATAGAAAACTATAAACACAAACTTTAATATGTCTGAAAGAGCAAATTGAATATAGAAAACTATAAACACAAACTTTAATGTCTGAAGGAGCAAATATAAGATAGAAATCTATAAACACAAACTTTAATATGTCTGAAAGAGCAAATTGAATATAGAAAACTATAAACGCAAACTTTAAGATGTCTGAAGGAGCCAATATAATATAGAAAACTATAAACACAAACTTTAATATGTCTGAAAGAGCAAATTGAATACAGGATTCTATAAGCACAAACTTTGATATGTCTGAAAGAGCAAATTAAATATAGAAAACTCTAAGCACAAACTTGATATAACTAAAAGAGCAAATTAAATATAGAAAACTATAAACACAAACTTTAATATGTCAGAGAGAGCAAATTAAATATAGAACACTATTTTAAACAAAGATCCCTCTCCCCCTACCCAGCATTCCTGCAATTCCCGTCCAGAACTTTTCATTTGTTTTTTGTTTTTTTCCTTCCTTAGCTCATCTTCAATTTCATAGTAATGGGTCCTGTGACTCTTTGTTTATCTCTTGTTTTGGAGTCTTGAACTACAAAAGCTCCTGCTAAGATAATCGTGTTTTCGGCGCCCTCCCTTTCCACCTCACACAATGTACAAGCAATGGGACGGGCCGTTGCAGAGGTACACGCGTATTTTTACGTTATTTTACTCTGGTGTCATCAGGGCGTTTCTTTTTTTTTTTTTTTTTTTAATCTGAGCACGTGTTTAGAATTCGTTTTTACATGTTACGTAATACTGCATCAGGATGAAAAGGGAATACGTCTTGCGTTGATTATTGCAAAAATTTGGTATTGTTTTTGTTAAATAGCAAACTTTTCACACACGATTTCCATGTGAATGAAATCATTGGATGGCTAAACAGGAGATAATCCCCACCATTTTTTTTTTATTTAGTTTGTAGTGCTTCTTGTAATGATAATGACGAAGATGGACGTAACTTAACAGGAGATACGACTCATAAAGGAAAAACCGACCAGACGAAAGGACAAATATAAAAAAGATAAAGAACACGAGGCATGAATGGAAAGGCGAACAAATGGGACCATGAATACAAGCAAATTCG
>NC_087207.1:39436412-39441412 GCF_015104395.2 Macrobrachium nipponense | reverse complement strand
GTTCCATGGTTTACAAGTAGAATTTCTAAAAAATATAACACACCAAAGGATGTGTTCATCGTACACAGAACACCAAATATCAAATGAGGTGAAAATGAAATATAGTTTTATGACTAATTTAGCAAAACAACAGTTCTGAATATAAGATTGAATTTGTTAATTAACTTGAAAGCCTCAGTATGAACTAATGTCGGCAAGTCACTCAATAGAGCAGTTTGCGGGGAAATATTCATCTGTTAAGTAGTGGAGATGGTGCAGTACCGAAGTGTGACGCAATCACCACTTGCCTGTTTTCGCTCTGTAAGAAACTAATGGGGCCGAATTCGAAACGACCAGAAAATCGTTAATAGAGGAAATCTAGCAATGAGACCCATATATTTTGATTGAGAAAAATACAAATTTATACATTAGCATGTAAAAAATACTTCTTGATTAATTATAAAAAAATTAAATGACAACTAAGCAGCATATTTCAAAATATAACATCATATAAAAACTTATTTTTCTTAATCAAATTATATGGGTTTAAATACTAACTTCAATTTATTAAAGATTACACGGACTATTCAAATCTGGGCCTTTTAATTTTTTAGGGAGGAAAATCTTCGTTGTGGCCCAGGCCTGGCGATCATGTGACCTCCGACGTCATGGTTTCGGTACTCTGTTTCCTTTCCACCGTCAAATGACCTTATAGGTCCCAGTGTTTGGTTTTTGGCTACACTTTGCATTCATTTCATTTCATTTCACAAATATCTTTCCCTTTGACGGACACTTGTTATTGAATTATGTAGTTTCTTTGCATAAATCTTGCCATCAACAAATCTGATATTATTTCCATCAGAAGGGTCGCAAGGAAAAGATAATGATGTCAGAAATATATAAGATTATAGGAAACCTTGAATTACGGTGAACGTCTGGTTATTAAGCTCTCTCTCTCTCTCTCTCTCTCTCTCTCTCTCTCTCTCTCTCTCTCTCTCTCTTTGGCCCTTTTCGACTTTTGTTTGCTTTGACCCAGCATACCTTCGTTATAGACAGTAGAGCTGATACAATCTACTTTGCAGTCCATAAGTTTTAATGATATATCCAAACATTTTTCTGTTCTTTATTGATCCTTCATTCATGTTACTTTATTGCATTATGGCATACCGTGCGCAATACCTACATTCGGTCACGATCATAGTTCATTAACGTCGTAGCCTCCTAGACCAATAGGCTGAAATGGCTCTTGTTCCTGGTTTTCTGTAAAAGAAAACTTGAGATGGATATTTGTTCGTCCGTCCGCACTTTTTCCGTCAGCCCTCAGATTCAAAATTTACTGATGCTAGCAGGCTGCAAATTGGTATGTTGATCATCCACCCTCCAATCGTCAAACACACCAAATTGCAACTCTCTACCCTCAGTAGTTTTTATTTTATTCAAGGTTAAAGGTAGTCATGATTGTGCCTCTAGGTGCCAATAACATTGTCTGTTGCTGAAAGTTTCATGGGCCGTTGCTGAAATTTTCATGGGCTGTGGCTGGGAATTTCAGGCAGCATTATACGCTGTACAGAAAACTCGATTGCGTCGAAGAAACTTCAGCCCATTTTTTACTTGTTCTTATCAGTCGTCCATTTCGAATATTGGCATTCGTCTTCCCTTCAAGCCCACTCCGAGTACTTCGATCATTAGTCGACAATGTTCAAAGAGAATTTATCAGTAATGTTACAGAGATCTATGCTGAAAACTAATCTACGCTGGGATGTTGATTGGAATTGGACTGTTTTGGTCTTTACTGCATCATTATTTCGGAGTTGAACTTATCACAGGAGTTTCATGCGTCTAATTCCGACTCAAATTCCTTTGAGTTAAGTCCTGCCTCGTGTAATTTCTCTTGTTAAAGAGAATGAGGTTGGTCAATATAGAACACCTGATGGACACTCATGAACCACAGACATTTCACATAGAAGAATGTCCAGCAAGAGCTATTGCCTCTACAATTATATAACTATATAATGTTTATGCGTGTGTGTATATATATATATAATATATATATATATATATATACACACACACACACACACACACATATATATATATATATATATATTATATATATATATATATATGTTAACACAAACATGTTAATTGTTTCACTATCCTTTGGGTCCGCTTTAACTCGGATTTCGAATGTGTAAGGTTTATTGACACGATGAATAGCTTACTCCAGATCAGCTCAAGTAGTCTCCTTTCACTTCTGAAGGTGAAATATTGTCTCGTTTCACTTTTGAAGGTGAAACACTGTCTTTTTTTCTCTTTGAAAGGTGAGATATTGTCTCTTTTCACTTTGTACTATGTGAAATATCAGAATATTTTTTTGACGTTCTAATTCTTCCTCACCTTCACATAACTTCTATTGGTTTTAATATATATATATATATATATATATATATATATATATATATATATATATATATGTATATATATATATATATATATATATATATATATATATGTATATATATATATATATATATATATATATGTATATATATTATATGTATATATATATATATAGATATATATATATATATATATATATATGTGTGTTGTGTGTGTGCATATATATATATATATATATATATATATATATATATATATATATATATATATATATATATATATATATAAAGTATATATATATATATATATATATATATATATATATATATATTATATATAAAACCATAGAAGTTATGTGAAGGTGAGGAAGAATAAGAACGTCAAAAAAATATTCTGATATTTCACATAGTACAAAAGTGAAAAGAGACAATATCTCACCTTTCAAAGAGAAAGAAGACAGTATTTCACCTTCAAAAGTGAAACGAGACAATATTTCACCTTCAGAAGTGAAAGGAGACTACTTGAGCTGATCTGGAGTAAGTTATTCATCGTGTCAATAAACCTTACACATTCGAAATCCGAGTTAAAGCGGACCCAAAGGACAGTGGACACTTAACATGTTTGTGTTAACATATATATATATATATATATATATATATATATATATATATATATATATATATATATATACAAACATGTTAAGTGGACACTTAACATGTTTGTGTTAACATCACTTCAACCATACGAGGGAGAGAAATATATTGTTAGCTAGTGAAGTTAGTGAGACGTTGCCCTTGGAAACGAGATGATGTGAGAATTATGAGCTCTTCCCTTTATCAGAACTTCTCTGCTTCCTTTAGGTTCTTTTGCGAGAGGACATGGTAGTGGTAAAAAGTCGGAACTTTAAAAAAGGTGAAGAAAGGGTGGTGAGATGAAAGGAACTATACCAGATGCACATCAACCTAGCATCTGATGTCTAGGCCAGTCCTATACGACGCTTTTGATTGGCTGTTGATAAGCCAATCTCACAGGGCTGGAAACTCTCAGTCTCGCTCGAGAGATTTCACATAGACAGGATGTACGTTCCACCTCTCCTGAGGGATACTTTTTAAAGACGTATCCCTCAGGAGAGATGGAGCATACATCCTGCCTATGTGAACTCTCTTCAGAGACTGAGAGTTTCCACCCTTGTGATTAGGTTATCAACAGACAATCAGGAGCGTCGTAAGGGACTGGCCCAGTCGTCAGATGCACGGCTGATGTGAATCTACTATAGTTTCATATATTTATTGTATGATAATTTTAAGAAATTCACAATCTCGAGAAAAACTAACGGTTTAATAAAAATCCACAGATATGTAGTAAACTATATTACTGTAAAATAAACAAGCAAAGACTTTCGAATAATTGAACAGTGTTACTTATCAGCGTCGACGTTAAATTGTAAAGCGAGAGGGTTGTTTTCATATGAAGAATTTGTTTTCTCTGTAGGGGGGTAATACCGTCAGTGGACCTCATGCTGTGCATTGTAGGCATTACTTCAGGTTCTTTGCAGTGTGCCTTCGGCCCCTAGCTGCAACCACTTTCATTCATTTTATTGTGCCTCCTTTCATATTATCTTTCTTCATCTTACCTTCCACCCTCTCCTAATACTGTATTCATAGTGCAACTGCTTTGAGGTTTTCCTCCTGTTACACCTTTCAAACCTTCTCCTGTCAATTTCCATTTCAGCGCTGAATAACCTTATAGGTCCCAGTGCTTGGCCTTTGGCCTAAATTCTATATTCAACCCAACTTATGAAGAATTTTAACAATGGGGGCGGGGCGAGAATTATTATATAACAGCCCATTACGGAAGTGCTGGTTCGGGTGTTGCCAGGTTATTCCATATTCAACAGGTAGTTGAATCAAACGACCCGTCTCACTAGCTGACGTTTCAGAGAGAGAGGAGACTTGCAAATATATTTCTAAAGAGGAGCATCCTTTTGCAGTGAACGTTGATGGATGATTCATTATTCTAACCATCCTTCGCATCCAGACCTTCCTGGATTGCACCGTCCACAAAGTAGTGCTAGAATGGCGGTTACCCGCGAGTCTTTTTTTATTCTCTTACGAGTTTTATTTCTGTTGTGACATAATTTTGGAATGATGTTCCTATGGCTGCATTTACACCAAGCGAATCGAATCGATTCAATTCATGAAGAATCAATACGATTCATGACTCGTCTTCATTCGCCAGACTCATTTCAAGGTAATCACTTACACCAAGCGAATCGAATCGATTCAATTCATGGAGAATCAACACGATTGACGATTCATCTTGGTTCACCACATTAATTTCAATGTAACCGCTTACACCAGGCGAATCGAGTCCATTCAAATCATGAAGAATCAATACAATTCAGATTCGTCTTAATTCGCCACACTAACTTCAAGGTAACCGCTTACACCAAGCGAATCGAATCGATTCAAAACTTGAAGAATCAACACGATTCATAATTCGTCTTGATTCCCCACACTTATTTCAATATAACCAATTACACCAAGCGAATCGAATCGATTCAATTCATGAAGAATCAATGCGATTCACGACTTGTCTTGATTCGCCACACTCATTTCAAT
>NC_087207.1:39418912-39431412 GCF_015104395.2 Macrobrachium nipponense | reverse complement strand
GGCCAGCCCTAGGAGAGCTGTTCATCAGCTCAGCGGTCTGGTTAAACTAAGATATATTTAGAAGGACTTGGAAAGTGTGTTTAGTCCAAATCACTTGGCTTCAGACCAGTTCTGTTGTTGAGAATCATTTTATTCGGATACTTTCTCTTTCAAAAATTCTCGAATAATGTAGCTAATGAAAAAGAAACCCACAAAATCACTGTGTAACTTGTTTACTTCTAAGTATTTACAGTGTGGAGTAAAATTAAATGTAAATACTTAGAAGTAAACAAGTTACACAGTAATTTTGTGGGTTTCTTTTTCATTCTTCAGAAGAAAACTGAAAGAAATTTTTGTTTGGTTCATAATGTAGTTAATGCTGTTCTAAGTCTCGGATAATTTGACGTTACTGCAGCATTATCGCGTTCTGGAGGTTTGTCGATAAAAATTATGTTATGCCACGGTATGTATATGTGTGTTTTTTTTTTTTTTTTTACCACTACATAATCTTATATTATATATATATATATAATATATAATATATATATAATAAATAAATATTTATAAATCTAGTATATCATTTATGATATATATATTATATATATATATATACATATAACTCAGAAAAAAGTGTAGTGAGAGAGCGTCACATTTTTTCTGGTTACGACCGAGTGATATGGCTATGAGTTCTACGTGCGACTGAGGTTAATCATTTGCGAGGATCTCTCTGATTGGCTAAAGGGTTCAAGAGACGTCCAATCAGGATTCAGAATTGGCAACGAAAGGTTGTCTTTGCAGCGCCAATCGTCGGGAAAATCAAGCGCCATCAATTTTGTCTTTTGAAGATGGATCCAATACATTCCAAATCTTGGTTCAAGATAAGTCAGCTATAAAGGTCTTAGTTCAATTTTTTTTTTTTTTTGTTTTTTTTGTGCTGTGTTTTGAGGCAAAACTTCTGTCATTTCCTGTAACTTCTAATAAAATTACTTTCATTGTTTTCCCGTGGGTTCTCAACCACAGGTAATTCCCAAAGCTACATTTTCTGTTATATACATATTAAGCTTGGGTATATATCTTCTGTCATTTCCTGTAACTTCTGATACCATTACTCTAATTTTTTTTTCGTGGGTTCTGAACCACAGGGAATTCTCAGAGCTCAATTTTCTGCTCCAGGAACCCTGAGTAATAAAGTTTATATTAAATCATACAGTATTCAAGCCTCTTAGTCCTTAAATCTCGGCTCTTCGTCATCACGCAAGCTAGTCTCCTTCCAATTAATATAAGTGTAGGATGAAATTTACGTTGAAACATTCGGTTATAGCGATTATATTGAAAGTTTTCGGGACCGTTGAAGCATTTCCAATTGCAGAATCTAATCGATGAATAATGCAATACGATTAGGCTTTGTTTTTATTTTTGTCCTACTCGGGGAGTAAGCCTACAAACTACTTTGTTGTTGATCTTGTTGTTGTTGTTTTTCTTGCTGTTGTTCTTGTTACGGGGAAGGAAATCCCAATGGAAAAACCTAAAGGGAATATTAGGATATGTTATTTATAATTTATATATTAGAATGAAAATGAAAAAAAATGAATAATGTGCATGCTGAACGGTAAAGACAAAGAATTTCTAAGAAAAAAAAATAGCGTATTTATTTACATTTTCTTTGAAGAACAACGAGTTATTTGACTGGATTTGAGCACGCGCCACAAGTAAGCTGGAGGTCGGATCACGCCTTGTTTTGACTTGTATTGAAAAACTATTAATTGTAAAAGGTAAAAGCAAACAATTGAATTACAAAAATAATTCGGTAGTCACTCCAACCAAATCATCTACTTATCCGGGACCTTTCCCTCAACCGCGCCCAAATCAGCCACCTTATATGACTCTCTTGTGGTTACTGTTAGATTGAGCTGGGTTTTTGCCATCAAGGACTTCTTATGCCGCCTGTAAGCAAAAAAGGACGATTGTAGAAACAAATCCACAGTTATGTAAATGTACATATATTTAATTTTAAAACTTTAAGGATAGTTTTCGGGAATCTGTTCGGTTCCCCTTATCAATCTGACTGAAAAAGGGAGACCCGAACATATTCCCGAAAGCTATCCTTAAAGTTCTAAATTTAAATATATGTACATTTACACAACTGGGGATTTGTTTCTACATTTGAAGACTCGTGCTTCTATGAGGATTTTTTCATTAAAAGGATGATCATCCCTACAGAAGAGAGAACATATTTATTCAATTCTTCTTTGGTCTTAACTTGCTATACCATAAATTCCAAGTGCCTTCTGAGTCTTTTGAATTTGTAACAGCATTAAATTTACATTATTGACGCTATCTTCTTTTTACTTAGAGCCCTGTATTTGTCGAATTCGTGTATATATATACACACACACACACACACACACACACACACACACACTCATATATATATATATATATATATATATATATATATATATATATATATATATATATATATATGCATACATATATTTGTGCGTATGAGTATATACGTGTTTGTGTGTGACTATGTAACACTATTCATGTTTCCAAAGCAACACCTTTTATGCAGACTTCGCTCAACCAAATGTTGTTCTCGAGTACGTAACAAGATAGCGAGCAATGTGGCAAAACGTCTGGGAATCGTTCTTGTGATTTTGCAATTTCGACTTACGATCAAGTTTCCCGACAACGTCTTACCCAAGGTGTATATATTCAATATACTTTGGTCTTACCATCCACTGGAAACGTATATATCTGCCTCTCGAGAGGTTGCAGTGCATTATTCTGCGCGTGAAATACTATACACAACTCTGTATGAAATACTATACACATCTCTATAAAAGCTGTGTTGCACTACTCAGAGGAGGCACCCAAAGCCGCAGACGTTGCTTTTTCCATCTCAAGATCTCGTAAAAGGAGATCACAGGAATGCGCTTGAGACAGTTAAGCTTAGGCTGAGGAGGCTCCATCAGCGTCGCTCAAGATGGACTTTTTTCACAGTCGCCTGTTTCTCAAGTGAGGCTTTCTTTTGAATATTTCCGTTCAAAATTAAAATAAATACGCTATATTTTTCTAGAAACAATTTTTCTGTGCTGTTTAACATGCACATTATTAATTTTTTAAGTTTACATTCTAATAGATAAATCGTAAATATCCTGTCCTAAAATTCTCATATCTTTAACTCAACGCGAAACATTTTTTTTTTTTTTGACATTTTTAGGCTTTCCTAACCCCCCCCCCCCACAAACATCAGTTTCGCCTCTGTTTCTCATATGAGGCTTTCTTTTTAATGTCATTTCCATTCCAAATTAAAATGAATACGCTTATATTTTGTTAGAAATCCTTTTCCTGTACTGTTTAACATGAACATTATTTATTTTTTAAGTTTACATTCCAATAAATAAATTGTAAATATCCTGTCATAAGATTCCTGTATCTTTAACTCAATGCGAAACACTTTTTTTAGACCTTTTTAGGCTTCCTTACCCACCAACAAGAACAACAACAATAACAACAACAAAGTAGTTTGTAGGCTTACTCACCGAGTTAGCGAAAATCAGAGGATATTGTTTAGGCTTCAAATATGTCGATCTTTTGGGTTTCTAGAAATTATTCTTTAGGGAATTTTGATATAAAACATCCAATGACAAATGGAAATCTTAGAATGAATATTATTATTTATATACGTCGTGGATGAGAAGTTCATTTCTTTTGGGCACCAGAATATACTTGTAATATTTACTCAAGATTTTACTTTTTAATTTGTATTTGAAGCTCTTCATGATAAAGAGCATATTCCCTGCGTCAGTGACCACATTCGTTTTGACGCCATATTGAGCAAGCAAATCAATCTATCAATCGATGAATAAGCGCCCCCACCCCCTCCCGTAAGAGGGTAGTGCCGTCAGTGCACCTCATTCGGTGCAATGTAGGCATTATTTAAAAGGTTCTTTGCAGCGTCCCTTCGTCGGCCCATAGCTGCAACTACTTTCATTCCTTTTACTCTACCTCCGTTCTTATTCCCTTTCTTCCATCTGTCTCTCCACCCTCTCCTAACAATTGTTTCATAGTGCAACAGCTTTGAGGTTTTCCTCCTGTTACGCCTTTCAAAACTTTTACTGCCAATTTCCATGTCAGCGCTGAATGGCCTTAGTTGCCCCAGTGCTTGGCATAATGCCAAAAATCTATATAAACCAAATCAGATCAAATCGATGAATAAGATGATGCTTGCTTCATGGTATTGTTGTATTTTCTCATTCCTTCAACTTACGTTATTTTTACAGTATTTAATATTAGGAATAAAATTATAACATTTTAAGCAAAATCCTCGTGAAATATTAATTCCCTCTAATTTATTCCTTGTCCTTCAAGTCGATGAAGTTCGCAATCGTTTCATCTCAAAACAAAGCGAGATTGATGATATAAAGAAAATGAAAGGAACCAAAAAGGGTTACATTAAACAATGAATTATTATTATGTGAGTTCCCCTGTTCAATTCAAAATGTCCCTCAAACAACACTCCAATTGCAATTAACATTAAACATATTATGACTGAAAGCTCACTTTAAATTGTAATATTGGTTTTTGCCTATTGTTGTCATTTACAGGCAAAGTCTTGAATGCATTTCCCCTGTACATAATGGAAACGTCATTTTGAAGCTCGCATATTGAACATTTTAAATGTGAAAATATAAACTTTTATTTATTATATGGGCATGTTAAAATTGGCAATGCCTCTGTTAATTTTTCAGTGTGTGTACTATCAGAGACTGAAGTTCAAAGAATTTTAAACAGGACTATATACCGTTTTCCGTACGGATTTCCTGGTTGTTAAAAATATAACTAAATGCTATGTTCGAAGAATTCAGGTACATACTGAATGCCGTTTTCCGTATGGATTTCCTATTTGCTAAAAAATATAACTATAAATGCGATGTTTGAAGAATTCAGGTACATAGTATATACCGTTTCCCGTATAGATTTGCTGTTTGTTAAAAGTATACCTATAAATGCGATGTTCGAAGAATTCGGGTAATGAAATGAATGCTTTGAGGGATAGGAAGCCAGTTCCGATACACAAGAACTTTTGCAGAGAATCCACAAGAACTGTCTTTCTATAAAACGTCTATAAAACAAACTGGATATTCGTTTATTTTCCTTCTCTGATGAAGACACCTTCTCTTATCGCTGTCCCTCATTAAATAGGTAAAATAATGGTATCTCGGTGTGAACTTATAAACATTATGCAGCTCTCATTAAGCTGCTCTTCATCAGAGAGAGAGAGAGAGAGAGAGAGAGAGAGAGAGAGAGAGAGAGAGAGAGAGCGGCTTTTGGGGAGTTGGGTTTACGCTACTCATTTGTCACCGGATCAGTTATACTTTGGACAATTTAGCGTGAACCATAGATTAGTTCTGGATAGAGAATGATCTTTCATTTTTCACTAAAAAGCAAAAGGGAAAATTCACGACATTGTTATCGAAATTTTATTTGGTTCCTTAGAATTTTATTTGACTCGCAGTTCCTCTCTGGATGGGTGGGTTACGTGCTCGCCTACCGATTGGGTAGTCGCGAATTTGGTTCCAAGTTCTGCCAACGTGGAATCAGAGGACTTTATTTCTGGTGATTAGGAATTCATTTCTCGATGTAATGTGGTTCGGATCTCACAATAAGCTTTAGGTCCCGTTGCTAGGTAATCAATTGGGTCCTAGCCACGTAATAATATCTAATCCTTCGGGCCAGCCATAGGAGAGCTGTTAATCAGCTCAGAAGTCTGGTTAAACTAAGATATACTTAACTTATGTGGCTTTCACTGAGCGGAGATCTATCTGTGCTTAGGTAACAGCCAGTTCCCTGTGCAAGTAACTTTTTTTCCTTCTGTGCCCTTCCTTGGTATCTGCAGGAAACCACAAATTACGGAGCACAAATCTGCTAATTTTTTTTCCCTGTGGACCTGGTGTATAAACGTGCCATACCAAGTAGGTACACTGTAGGCATTACTTAAGGTCCTTTGCAGCGTGCCTTCGGCCCCTAGCTGCAACAACTTTCGTTCCATTTACTGTACCTCCTTTCATATTCTCTTTCTTCGTCTTACTTTCCACCCTTTCCTAACACTTGATTCATAGTGCAACTGCTTTGAGGTTTTCCTCCTGTTACACCTTTCAAACCTTCTTACTGTCAATTTCCATTTCAGCTCTGAATGGCCTCATGGGTCCCAGTGCTTGGCCTTGGCCTAAATGCTATATTCAACTCAACTCAATACACTAGCCGGAAACAACCAGTTCCGGCACATGACGCGCCCTTTTTCCTTAGTGCACTTTTTTTCAAATTTTTTGTCTATATCTGCAGGAACCACCAAATTCCCAGTTTACAAAATCCCTTTACTATTCATGAACCTTCAGCGACACCTTCAAGAAAAATCCAGTCTCAGTTACATAAACGACTTTTTGCCTTTATGGATTAACAAGGAAATAGAAAAAAAATTGCTTTCTGAGGATTCTGTCAGAGCAGACGAAAGGAACAAAGTAACGACAATCAGCGTTTGTGAATTTATACAGATGCAGACATCCAAAAACACTGTATCGTGCTTCTAAGAAATCAATAGAGGGATCCACAGTAATATCTTTGTTTATCTAATATAATATATTTATGGAAATATATACAAAGCTTAAAGCTTTCGTCCATCCTCCTGTGGACTTGATCACTAAGCTTAGTGATCAAGTCCACAGGATGGATGGACGAAAACTTGAAAGCTTTGTATATATTTCCATAAATATATTATATCTAGATAACACCAAGGATACTAATGTGGATCCCTCTATTGATTTCTTAGAAGCACGATACAGTGTTTTTATATTGCATATATATATATATATATATAATATATATATATATATATATATAGATATATATAGTATATATATACTATACATATATATATATATATATATATATATATATATATATATATACATATATATATGCATATATATACGTTATACATATATATGCATATATATATATATATATATATATACTATATATATATATATATATATATATATATATTTATATATATATATATATATATATATATATATATATAGTATATATATATATATATATATATATATATATATATATATATATATATTAGTGTGTCTGCGTGCTTGTGCGTTGTGTAAGTACATGTGTTTGCGGTGCTTGTGTGAGAGCATGCATTTGCATTGCATGTTCTTTCAAGTGCGTGTGTATCTTTTCCTTGTTTAGTGTTGCGCGTTATATCTTTACATGTACACATTTTCTTTTAAAGTTTAAACATAAAAGCAGACATGAGCCACGTGATCTGTATATAAGTTTTTCAGATAAGAAAAAAAAATCCCCCTGTTGTAGGATCGAGCGGATTGAAAACCGTATTTATTTAATCTTTCAAAAGAGAGGAAAACTACTTTCTCTTTGATGCAACTGCATAGGAAGCCTTTCGGGTCTGTGATACCGAAGGACATTTCTTTCTTTCTGTGGAATATATTAATCGTGGATTTTTCGTTTTTGCTTTCTTTTCATTTTTTTTACATATCTTTTTTAATGCCAGAGAGAGTAAACACATATGAAATACGAGCATGGCATCGTTATTTGATAAAATGGTGTTCTCGAATAGGAACAATTGATATCATGGGAATCGTAGTGTTGGTGAGACGGACTGGATTTGAGATAGGAGTTGGATTACACCAGGGTCAGCACTTAGCCCATTCATCTTCAACATCGTGATGGATGTAATGACCAGGGATGTTAGAGAAGCAGTGCCATGGTGCATATTATACGCGGATGACATTGTGTTGTGTTCAGAGGGGAAGGAG
Organism: Macrobrachium nipponense; assembly: GCF_015104395.2. Lineage (NCBI taxonomy): Eukaryota > Metazoa > Arthropoda > Malacostraca > Decapoda > Palaemonidae > Macrobrachium > Macrobrachium nipponense. The sequence goes on along the minus strand of NC_087207.1, from coordinate 39,423,574 downwards.
GAGTTGGAGGGGAGGTTGGAGAGGTGGAGAGCAGCACTTGAGGAGAGAGGAATGAGAATAAGCAGATCAAAAACCGAATATAGTGTTCTAGTATTACTGAGGACGGTGGAAGTAGCATAAGATTAGGTGGGGAAGAAATAAAGAAAGTACAGAAGTTCAAGTACTTAGGGTCCGTATTGGAGGATAGTGGAAGCATGGACCAAGAGGTGAGACACCGAATTCAGGCAGGATGGAATAACTGGAGGTCTGCATCAGGGGTCCTCTGTGACAAGAAGGTCCCTCTGAAATGAAAGGAAAGTTCCATAGGACGGTGGTCAGACCAGCAATGTTATATGGAACAGAAACGCAAGTATGAGGAAAACAGAGGAGAAGAGATGGATGTAGCAGAAATGAGAATGTTGAGATGGATGTCGGGAGTAACAAGGGAAGATAGGATTAGAAATGAGTATATAAGAGGATCAACAAAGGTAGCTGAAATATCGAAGAAAATACAGGAAGGAAGGCTTCGATGGTATGGATACCTGTTACGAAGGGAGGAACGTCATGTTGGAGACATACGATGGAAATGGGAAGTGCAGGGTAGAAGGAAAAAGGGAAGACCAAGAAAAAGATGGCGTGATTGTAAGGGAAGATATGGAATTGAAAGGTATAAATGAGAACGAGGCACAAGACAGAAATCGATGGAGGGACGACTCATTCGTAATGGCGACCCCATATAAAAATGGGTTTTTGTTTAGCTAGGAAGAAGAAGAATATATATATATATATATATATATATATATATATATATATATATATATATATATATATATATATATAACGTGTGTATACTTTGTATCTGTAGAATAAAACGCAACATATTTTCATATCCTTTTTCTATGAATAGCAGAGAGAGAGAGAGAGAGAGAGAGAGAGAGAGAGTTATTTAAAATTAATAGCTTTTCCCTTGTTTCTGTTGGTCATTATTGATTTTTAAACCTTTGATTTAAAGTTACAGTATTAACTAAATGAATCCAAACGAGTTACTTTGTCACTGAATCATGACTTGGATGGCTGTAAGAAATATCCGTCAACTATGCATTTTCTTTTGATACATGTATATACGTTCAGCATTCGGTAAAATTAAGTAGAATAGAAAAGTCTATATCTTTAGGAATAAAAGTCTATATCTTAAAAAAAGAAAAAAAAAACATTGCTAATAAGGTGGTATTTTATTTTCATTCAGCGCTAATAAGGTGGTATTTTATTTTAGTTTAGCAAACAGAGGTCCATTAGTTACTAAATGGAATGTATTCTCCTTTACGCAAAGGGAGACTGATGTGCATGGAAGTATATGTTTCAGGAATGGATATCAATGGCACTGTTATTCCGAACAAGACTCAATACAAGACGTAACAAGCATAGCAAGGAGGTTAATTAATTATACCAAGAATCTCAGTTGCATTTCTGTGCAATTGCAACATTGGTCGGTTTGTCTTATATATATGTGTGTGTTTGTGTGTTTTCTAAACCTGAGGTCTTAACATAGGATTACTTACCAGGTGGCGCTTGGAAAGTAATTCTTTCATCATATGTTTATTTGGATGCCCATTAGACTTGGTAAGATAACCAACAAAGGATTTCATTATGGGTAGGATAGGTAAAAAAAAAAAGAAAGAAAAAAAAGAAAAAAAGCGAAATAACATCTCGCCTTTGAATTTTCTGAGAAACCATAAGTTTCTTGTAAAATCACTTCCTTTCCTGTGTGTTTCTGCACCTCTGTTGTTCCGACACTGACATAATGGCTCTAAACGCATAACATGCACGTAGGCCTTAGTAGTGAGGTTCTGTCAAATCCAATTTTTGCAGCGTGAATGAAATCTGGGAAGTCTTTCATGGCACCCGAATGGAGAGCGAACTCTTATCAAGCTGTCATCTGTTGCGTGGAAAAGAAACCCCTTCCAGTACGGATAGAGACGGATAAAAATGAATGGATGGAGAGGGGAAAGAATGAATATCTGAAACGCTATCACTTTTTACGTTCACGGGAGTGGTTCAAAGGAGTCAGGTGTCATAGAAGTGACGTAACAAAGGTTTCAGAGGAGTGACACCATTCCACCCCCACCCAGTATTTAAAATGTTACTTTGTCACTTCATTGTTGTGTCACTTCTATGAAATGTCAGTCCTTTAATACGGTGTTTATGTCGCTCCAATGAAATGTTACTCCTTCGACACAGACCGCTTTTTTGCGCTGTGGTATAATTTTGCTTTCTCTACACAATGCGCTTTTGGAAATCAAACAATAAACATCAACAGCTGCAAGCATTAGAGGCTGATATTGCCAAACTTTTTTCTTGACCCCAGTACTCCGTGGTGGGTTAGTGCCGTCAGTGTACTACCTCATGCGGTTCAATGTAGGCATTGCTTAAGGTTCTTTGCAGCGTGCCTTCGGCCCCTAGCTGTAACCTCTTTCGTTACCTTTACTAAACCTCCTTTAATATTACTTTCGGCCCTCTCCTAATAATTGATTCATAGTGCAACTTCAAGGTTTCCTCCTGTTGCACATGTCAAACCTTTTAATGTCAATTTCCGTTTCAGCGCTGAATGACTCATTGGTCCCAGTGCTTGGCCTTTGGCCTAACGTCTGAATTTAATTCAATTCAATTGACTCCAGTACACCCTGGTGCATATATTTACACTTGGGTCGACTGATGGCCAACAGGCCGTTGAGTGATCGACGGAAATGGTGAACTTGAGCTGAGGCCTGCGCAGAAACACCAGGACACATAATGTCTCTAGATCAGGGAATCTCAACATAATCCAATCATTTGTTTAAAACTTTTAAATGTAAACATTCAGTGCGATAAAAGTTTTGCAAGTGGAACTCTCTTTTATCTTGACGCTCCTGAAGAGAGTTTAGTGATTATAAGCGCTTTTACGAATATATTTACAAATTAACGTTTTGCAAATGGAATTATATTTCCTCTTGAAGGTCCTGAAGACAGTATTGTTGACTAAGCCTTATTGTAATCGGTGGGGTGTCGTGCCAAAAAGACTAGTTGTAATAAGACCACGTAATATACCCTCTTGGCACCAGGGTATACCAAAATAAATGGGAGTCGAAATAGCTACTGTATTGCACACACACATATACACACACAAATATATGCATTGTAATTATATTCATCACCCATTGTTTACAACGACAAAATTGGATCTCTTTCAGCACAGCAAGTATATCAGATGAGAAGGCGGGAATGAGGAGCAAAAATAAGTTGTATTTTTTTACACTAAGGAGAAGAAGAAAACGGAGGCATCTTTAAGATATCACAGAGTGATCAATTTAATCTCCACTCGACCCAAGAAACTCGATTAAATTCATCTCACTTGACATTTTTCAATGAAGTCCTATTTTTTCTGGTGATTCCCCTAATTTCGATTTCGTTTCGTTTTCTTAAATGAAATTTGCCTGCTTTTATTTTTACTCTTCTTTTTCGGATTTAATTTTACAACTGTGGCTCTCATCAAAATTAATTTCACTTGATTAATTAACTGTACTTAAGATCTCAGCTTTTTTTCAGCTCAGGTAAACGTCTTTTCATTAGTTATTTGTGATATGGAGAGCACTTTTCAATTTCGAAGATAACAGAACTTTATATGTAAAAGTTCTGTTGTAACTTTCAGTATGACCATTGCCGTGTCTAATTGGTCTTTGTCGATGAGATCTTAACAAAGCATCGGATATGGATCGTATTTTGGAAATAGCTACTTGAAGCCACAGCCTAATTGGCAAAAATATGCAGTGATGTGTAATGTGGATAGTTAAGACTCTTATCACAGTTATATCAAAGAAATCTAAAGGGTGACTTAGCTAAATCTAGCAAGCTCGTAGATAGAGGCTAGCAAAACGTCATTACTGAAACCCCTCCCACTCACTGATACTGTAGTATGACGTACTTTACTAGACACCCCGCCCATATACTTTATGAATGAAAACCCAGGTGTTGGTGGTAGTAGTATTAGCAATAGTATATGGATTCTTAATGTCCCTAAGTGAGTACAGTAAGGGAATGGGCATCAAATGAGAATATTAATTGTCTAATACAGTTCTATGGCGCAATTCACGTTTCCTTTAACTCGAAACATGCACAGAGTCTTACACTGTGAAAACCATTATTACCCTGGAGTGCCGCTGCTTCATATTGTCTCGAAAGTTCCGGTTCACGTGTACCTGCCTAGTCCTGCTAAATGAGTGTAGCATAGCAAGTGTTCTAATCTTAACGTCCTTGATGCATGATCAGTCCCATGATAAATCCACAGCGCTTGTTGTAGCTCACTACTCCCCCTTCATTATTTCAGTTCTGTTTCAGTGTTTTTGTTTTGTACGCTCGAATCATTGCTCGAATCATTTGCTCGAATCATTTGCTCGAAACTGACACTAATGTTTGAAGTAGGGTTGTTGAGCGTTATCAGTAAGTCTATTTATTTATTTATTTTTTAATGGTGTGATATTACTGATTCTTTCAATTTCCAGTTATTTCGATTATTTCATTTACATCGTTTATCATATATTTCATTCATAACTATTGCAGTCCTGAAAGATACTTGTGACTCATAATCCATACCCTGATATTATGTCTGACATCATAGTTCGCGTCATTACTAGCCGCTCTCTGGGTGCA
>NC_087207.1:39391412-39416412 GCF_015104395.2 Macrobrachium nipponense | reverse complement strand
CTTCTGGCATAAGGCCAAGCAGTGGGGCAACTAAGGCCATTCAGCACTGAAATGGAAATTGACAGTAAAAGGTTTGAAAGGTGTAACAGGAGGAAAACCTCATTGCAGTTGCACTATTAAACAATTGTCAGGAGAGGGTGGACACTAAGATGGAAAAAAGAGAATATGAACGGAGGTACAGTAAAAGGAATGAAAGTAGTTGCAGCTAGGGGCCGAATGAGGTGTACAGACGGCATTACCCCCCTACGAAATGCAACTTGTATTGGAAAATCAAAACACCAGTTTCGGTTCCTTACCTTTGAACACCTAGGCCGATCAATTAGAACAAAACAGGCCACTTAACAAACGAGCATTTGGTGCCATTCGTGAGCATCCCCATCAGCAGGACCATCCTCCGAGTATAGATTCTTTTTCTCTATTAGCCAGTCGGTCTAGTGATGTTGAGCTAACCACAATTGAAACACTGAATACCATCATAGAAAAACCATCACTCTGTAGTAATGAACGGTCAGATGAGTTGCTTCGATGTTAATTCTGTGTTTATGTTATATAACTATCTTTATATTTGCCGTTTATTCTTCTCTCGACTCTTGCTTTTGTAGGTCAGTAGGTTAAACGGTACTGTCCAATCTTCATTCTTGGTAATTAGTTTGTACTTTAGTGAGTGTTTTTTTTTACTGGTCTACCTGTTCCTTTATATATATATATATATATATATATATATATATATATATATATCATATAGAAAGAGAGAGAGAGAGAGAGAGAGATACTAATTTCTGTATACTTTTCTTTAATTGTTTTGATTAAGAAAGATCCCGATCTGAATTACCCCAAACCTGACAATCGACACCGGCGACAATGATATAAGTTGCCTGACATCCTTTTTTCATAAATAGTAATTGTAGAGTAACTTGAAGTTGTCCTACCATCACTGTTATTGCCTAGAAGAATTTAATGCCAGCGTACCCAGTATTTACACGTCAATGGATTTCCCTGACGGGGCAATAAAAAGCGTTTGATCGAAAAGGGGATTTCTGGTTGACGTGAAAGGATCACCCGCCATTTCAGTATCGAAAAAGACTCCCTCTGCTTTTCGTTTTCATTCCGGGGACGCAAAAGGACACTGGGTCCATATTCAGAGAACTGAAGGGCTGATAAAGGACAGGCGAATACGGAAACCTACCTCAAATAGCACTTATACACGTGTATTCTTGACCTAATCTTTTTAGTAACACTCCAGGATAGAACTAATAGCAGTTACCCAAAGCAAGATTTGACTTAGCGTTTCACAGCTGCGCTGAATTCATAACATAGATAGCCCTTATTCTCGGAAATTATTAACTTAAAATTTTGCAGTTTCACTGGAGACATACTACTTACAGCACTTAAAACAGAAGATCAGGGGCGTCATTTCAGAATTTTGGTTGGGGGGTGGGGGAGCAAAGACGGTTTGGCGACCGAAGCGAGCGTAATAAGCTTTTTTTTTTTTTTTTTAGCTATTTTATGTTTATTTTCTTTTTTTTTTAAGCCCCACGAGCAAGGTATTTCAGCAAAAACTATATACTCCCACTACTGTTTGTTTATCTCATCATCACTGGTAGATATTGTAATAGACAGACAAGGATAATGAAACGTAATATTTCCGAGAAATTGCATACATTTATGATTGCACATTTAAAAATAAAACATGCTGTTACTTCTTGGAGCTTGGGGGGTGAGGGAGGCAAGTTGAGGCTTGGAGGGCCAGTTGTCCCCCAGCCCGCCAAAGGACGCCCCTGCAGAAGGTGGGTTTCCTTAAAGTCTGACAGTTACCCTGAAGGTATGACTCAAGTAAGTTACGCACCGGAATACTTGTTGACTTGAAGTTTTACTGTTAATGTGAAGTTTTGTCACTTCCATACGCGGGACTTTTACACTGACAAATATTGAGTATCGAATTCAGAATACCTTAGGATTAACGTACTCCAAAGATAATTTTAACGTACAAGGGCCTCTGCCTCAGTCAGGATTCGACCGGGGTCGTAGGACTTTGCAGTTATAATTCCCGTCAGGTTTAATTCATTCCAAAGATATAATGAACACGATATTTTACATCATTAGATGACAGGATAGAACCAGATGTGTTACCATAAGGGAAATTACGGGGAGTTCTATGTATACATAAAGATACTGTGAGTACTCTATAGTATCTTCGATACATATATAGCTGAGATACTCAAAATATACGTCGATATGTCGATGCTTTGCGCAACACCTATGGGCATTATAGTGAATGTGACAGCTGGACTCTTGAAGGGCTAGACCTGCTTCGATGAGAGCTATGCCCGGAGACGGTGGAGATGGGTGGAGACTGGTGGAAGATAAAGCACAAGAGAGTCATGAATGGCGGAATTGAGCAGAGGACTTTACTTCACAGCGCATTGTTGATGATGATGATGATACATACATACATATATATATATTATATATTGCTACTGTCAAAATACATATATCCCCTCTTTGACTGTATGAAATATTGTGTATAAGATTTTGACAACATTTTTTCCAAGTTCGTAGATAGCTTAGAGATAGGATGTTTGAAATGTGTGTTGTGTTCAAATTTCTGCATTATATGTTGTAAAAGAATATATAACATAGTATGTAAAAAGAGAGAGAGAATATCTTTGTCCTTTCAAAGCTTGAGTTGTTTTTCAAAACCTGTCAATGCCTTGCAATAAGAGACCCCGAAGTTTCTGCTTTGCTTTCCTATTCTGTCATCACGTATGATAGGGACTTTTGCCCGATTTCTGTCTTGATCGGGTACATGTATGAATGTATACTCGTCTCATACGTGTATTTCGTACCCGAATGCCACATGCAGATTTCACATTTTGTCTGTAAAGTTGCGTCAGATTTCGAAGCTTCTAGAAAGAATTATTGCCCAAAACATTTTGTGTCATCTCCAGTGTCCAGCTTCCTTAAGGAAGACATTTTCATTACATCTTAAAACCACGTTCCGTTCAGACCTCTCTCTCTCTCTCTCTCTCTCTCTCTCTCTCTCTCTGCCTCGCCATAATTGATATCAACGTAACGTAAAATGGTCACTCGTAACTTGTAGATTTCAGAATTGATGTAACGGTGCCTGGTTTTGGGAAAGTGTGAAACAAGCTGCAGCAAAGAAAGAAAGAAATTGGTATACCAAAAAGGTAAAGTGTGTTATATTTTTATTAGTTGCAACTAATAACTAATATCTAATAGTTATGATGGTTTGGTAAAAACTAATAACTATTGGTTACGATGGTTTAGAGAACTAATAACTAATAGTTACAATGGTTTAGTAAAATTTACATTTTTACACATTGCAAATTTTTGTGTTTTGTGTTTGTTTCATTTGAAGTTCATTTATCCATTTTCTTGTTGAAGTGTTTATTTTTGTGCATATATTCATTTTCTTGTTGAAATGTGTGTTTTTATTTTATATTCTGTGTGATTAGTACTTTTTTCAATTTTGGTATTTTCCACATTTTCTGTGTTTTCATTTGCATTCACAATTTAATTAACTTAGTTATTTTCATTACTTAATTGTGAATTTAACACTTATGAATTAATTTGCATTTACTTAGAATTCTTTTCAAGTTTTATTATTATTTAGTACTTGTGAATTAATTTCCAAATTTCAATTATTACCTAACACTTTTGAATTTTGATTGAATTAATTTTTTCTTGAATTTTGTGATAAATTCATTTTGATTTAATATAACTTAATTTAATTCAAGAATTAATTAAATTTTACTTTGTTTTCAAGTAACAGTAATTTTCCCTGATATTGTGAATTTCACTTATAAATTTTGAGTTTAATAATAAATTTTTGTATTTAAAATTTTTATAAGTACTTCATTTCTAACCAGTATATTTGCATATGATTATGTTGATGTTAGGTAGAAACATAGAGTGGTAATTGATCTGTTTTCCTTCAATTCACTTGAAGTGACTTAGAACCAGGGAAGTACTTAGACTTCTAAAATCAGGGAAATACTTGGACTTTTAAAGTTGTTGATGGAGTGATGCCCTTTGATTAATTTAATTACTTACAAGATTACCTCACACCTGTTTTGATGAACTTAGTCTGATTTTCTGCAATACTGGTAAGTTGTTATGGGATCACTGTTGCGTTTAGAGTATTCAGTCGTTTAGTACCTGTGATGAGGGTTCAGGCGTCGGGCTGTTGTGGGTAACAATTAATGAATGGTAAGTGTAGTAACCAGATCTTTGGCTACTTTCCCCCCAAGTATTAATGGTGCCCAGAGACCCAGGAAAACAGATTTCATTATCACTAGTATATACTGGTGGTGTTAGGGCTATATTTTGTTAGGAGAGTGACCATATAGTTTTTGTTTTGCATTTATTGTAATGAATTGTAAGTTGATAACTTAGAGGAAAGTGGCTCAGTTCAAGGTTCAGGAATTTTTAGCAGCCCCTTCCATCCAAGTGTTATCTGAGACCACTCTGACTAAGGCACAGTGGAGCACTTTAGCAGTTACCTGTGGTGGTTATGTGTCTACTAGTATGGTAAAGGCACAAATAAGATGTATTGCTATGGAATCATTGATAGACTCGGTAGAATAACTGATGAAGATGAGTTAGAATTGGCTCAAGAGTTGTTGAATGTAGCACGTGCTGATCTCATAAATAAGCAAGCAGAAAAGAAAGAGAAAAATGATGCAGAGTTAGAGCTCAGAGAATTTGATTAATCAGAAGAGAATTTGATTAAGCTGAAAATGCAAGCTGAAAGAGAAAGAATAGACAGGGAAAAACAAGAAAGAAGAGAAAGAGAAGAAGAAAAAGCAGCAGAAGAGGAAAGAGAAAGGGTGGAAGAGGAAAGAGAAATCACAAGACATGAAAGGGAAATGGAATTGATAAGAGCTAGATCCACTTTACCTGTAACACCGTCTAACCCTAACAAAGGTAATCAAGACCCTGTATTTGATATAGTAAGAGTACAGAAGTTAATCCCTAAGTTTACTGAAGAAGCTCCAGATGAGTTTTTTTTATCACTTTGAGAAAGTGGCTTCAGGTATGGGATGGCCAGAAGATAAATGGTCAGTTTTGCTACAAAGTGTCCTGATTGGTAAAGGAAGAGGTGCTTATCTAGCCTTAACAGCTGATCAGTGAAAAGACGACAAGGTACTTAAACACAGTGTGCTACAAGTTTACCAGATGACCCCAGAGTACTACAATGAAAGATTCAGAAATTTAAGAAAAGAGGAGAAGGGAACATTCTTAGATTATGCGTACAAAGTGAGTTGCAAGAATTACTTTTTCTTGAACAGTATCTTAAGGGAATTCCTGAACATATAAGAGCCTATTTGAGAGAGAGAGGTGAAGAAACTTGACAAAGCTGCTACACTGAGTGAAGATTACAATATAATTAGTAGTAAACTTAATTAAAATGTCAAGTACCAGAGTCAACAACGCCCAGGTTTTAAGTCTTATCTAAACAACAGGAACAAATTTAATGGGAAACCTACAAGTGATACTACCAAGAGTACTCAAGGTAATACAGCTCAGTAAACTAATCTGAAATCCTCCTCCAATTTTCAAGACAGTTACAGAAACCTAATGTTGTCTGTTTCAAGTGTGGAAGAGTAGGACACTACAGTCAAGAGTGTTACCGGAATCAACAGCAGTCAAAGCCAGTTGGTCAAGTTGTGAAAGGTGACCAGGTGAAACAAACTATGAAGAGCAGTGTGGGATAGAATCAGACTCCAGAGAAGAATGGAACTAAACATGCTGATTGTTTAGCAACCAGTGGTAATGTAACCTCAAGCAGTGAGTGGCTTAGCAGTGTGGAGGCTTTTAAGCCATATATCTATGAGGGTATGCTGTCAACTCAAGAAGGAAGTGTGCAGGTACCAGTCAAGATATTACGTGATACAGGGAGTAACCATAGTGTGGTAATACGTGGTTCTCACCCTCAGTTGGAGAAGAGTCTCACAGGAGATTCAGTTATTTTGAAGGGTATAGGAGGAGAGGAAGTAACTCATATGGCACTTACACCAGTCATGTGAACTGGTGACAGGGAATGTTGATTTTGCTGTAAAGGACTCACTGGCTGTGGAAGGTGTACATGTTCTGTTGGGGAATGAAGTTGGTGGTGTGCCGTTTATTCCTTGTCCTGCAGTGACAGACAAACCATTGAGGATTAGTCCTACAGTAGAGTTGGAGAAGAATAACCCCCACCTGTTTCCTAGTCGTGTAACTACCAGCAGTATGAAGAGGACTACGACTGCAAGTGAAGAAACTGAGGATTTACACACCCAAGAAGGATCAAGTGAAGGATCTTTGTGCTTAGAAGAATTGTTCCAGGGAAGTGAAGTTTCCCATAGTGCTGACCAAGAAGAGATTTCCCAAGAAGATGAAGAAGACGATGACGATGAAGAAGAACCTGATGTTCCTGAAGAGACTCTGAGTAGTTAAAGTGTTACTGAAGACAGTAGTGAAACTACAGTTGCTGAGTTTGCAGATATTGAGAATTCAACCCTAGAAGTTGGTCAAGTGGCAAGAGAGAAGCTAATGGACTTGCAGAAGAAGGATGCATCGTTAGCTGATTTGTTCTTCAGAATTGTTGATCGAGAAGAGATGCAACAAACTCCTACCTGTTATTATCTGAAGGAAGGTTTGCTGATGAGAAAGTATAGACCTACAGATATACCAGGAGATGCTGTATGTGGCGAATATCATCAAATTTTGATTCCATATCCATTGAGGAAGCAAGTGGTAGCAGTAGCTCATGAGTCTGGACATATGGGAATCAGGAACACTGCGGAGATCATGAAATATTTTTTCTGGACTGGGCTTCGCCAAGATGTTCGCAGATTTTGTTGTGAGTGTCATACCTGTCAGATAGCTGGAAAACCAAATGAAACCATCAAGAAAGTCCCCCTATAACCTATAGAACTTAGTGGAGAACCCTTTAGCAAAGTGATTATAGATATGGTTGGACCGCTGCCGAAGACAAAGAAAGGAAATGAGTATTTGTTAACATTAATGTGTCCTGTGACAAGATATCCAGAAGCGATCCCTGTTAGAAACATATCTGCCAAGATAGTTGTTGAAAAACTTGTGGAGTTTTTCTCAAAGTTTGTATACCAGAAATAGTACAAAGTGACAGAAGAACAAACTTTACTTCAAAGTTATTCCAGGATGTGATGAATTTGTTAGGAGTAAAACAACAGTTATCCACTGCCTATCATCCAGAAACTCAAGGTGCCTTAGAAAGGTTCCACCAGACATTGAAAAGTATGCTGACAAAGTATTGTTCTGAGTCAGGAAGAGAATGGGATGTTGGTTTGCCATTAATGTTGTTTGAAGTTAGGAGTGCTTATCAAGAAAGTATGGGTTGTTCACCTAATGAAATGATTTTTGGAAGAGAAGTGAGAGGACCGTTGAAGATTCTTGCAGAAAATTGGGAAGGAAACCAAGAGGAAAGCCAAGGTGAATATGTAAAGAACTTAAGGAAAAGGTTGAAAGAGATTAGAAAATTCTCTTTAGAAAACTTGAAAATGAGTCAACAGAAAATGAAAAGGAGATATAATGCTAAGACTAAGCTAAGAAGTTTTAGTGTTGGTCAACAAGTGTTAGTGTTCTTACCTGTCAAGAGATTTCCCCTCACTAATAAATTTCAAGATAATTCAGAAGTTAAGTGATAGAACGTATGTGATTGAAACACCAGAAAGAAGAAGAAGACAAAGGAAGATACATGTGAACCTCTTGATACCTTATTTCTCAAAAACTAAATCTGAAACTGTGTCAGTAACACAAACAACTTTATTTACAGAAGACGATGATGGCTACGAATTGGGAACTGAAAGCAAGATGAATAATTCTTCAATTTTGGAAAATTTGGAGGATAAACTGAAACATCTGAATGTTGAACAAGGTGAAAACTTAAGTGAAGTGATTAGAAGTTTCCCAGAAATTTTTGCAGATGTGCCTAGACGTACTGATCTGACCAAGCATGGGATCAAGATTCAAGAAGATGGAAAACCTTTCAAGCAAAGAGCCCATCTCTTATCACCTTATCATCGAGATGTTTTGAAGAAAGAAGTTGAGTATTTGCTGCAACATGGACTAGCAGAACCCAGTTCAAGTCACTTCAGTTCTCCATGTGTGTTAGTGAAGAAACCTGATGGTTCATTTAGGATGTGTACTGATTATAGGAAACTGAATTCTATCAGTGTGGCTGATAATTATCCTTTGCCTCTTATAGATCAGTTACTTGATAGTATTGGGCCACCCAAGTTTGTTTCCAAGATAGTCTCGTTGAAAGGATATTATCAAATTCCCTCAGTTGACAATGCCAAGTTGCTGTCAGCATTTATTACTCCTTTTGGACTGTATCAGTATACTGTTCTGCCATTTGGTCTAATGAATGCACCTGCAACATTTCAACGAGTGATGGATCAACTGCTAGGATCGGTAGAAGGAGTAGGTGTATACCTAGATGACATAGTGATTTACTCTACAACGTGGGAAGAACATCTGAAGATTCTGAGGAAAGTTTTCAAGAAACTACAAGAAGCAGGATTAACAGTCAACCTAGAGAAGAGTGTGTTTGGAAAGGCATCTGTGCAGTATCTTGGGTTTGAAGTTGGGAAAAGCCTTCTTGCTCCAGTAAATACTAATGTAGAAGGTATCTGTAAGGCTACCCCACCTACTACCAGGAAACAGCTACAGAGATTTTTGGGCATGGCTGGATTCTATCGTCGTTTCTGCCCAAATTTCTCAGCTGTAGTAGCTCCCTTGACAGACTTAACTAGTCCCAAAGCTAAATTTGTTTGGACTCCAGAGTGTCAAGAATCCTTTGAGAAGGTAAAAGCCATTTTAACTTCAAGACCAGTACTTCAAGCTCCAGACTTCGACAAGAAATTTGTGATACAAGTTGATGCTTCTGACTGTGGTATTGGAGCTGTTCTACTTCAAGAAGACGAAAATAATATCTACCATCCTGTGTGCTTCATGTCTTCAAAATTGAAAAACCATCAGAAAGTATACTTGACAATTGAGAAGGAAACTTTAGCCTTAATCACAGCACTGAAAAAATTTGAAGTGTATGTGAATAGACCTAGGAATGAAGAAATTTTAGTGTTATCTGATCACAATCCACTATCATTTATCCAGAGAATGAAAAATAATAATCAAAGACTGACCTGGTGGTCTTTGTGACTGCAACAGTATAACTTAAGAGTACAGCACATTAGTGGCAAAAACAGTGTAGCTGCTGATTATTTATCTCGTTGCGAATCGTTAGATTCAACAGCTTGATAAACAATCTTCTAGGGTGATGTATATTATATATTGCTACTGTCAAAATGCATATATCCCCTCTTTGACTGTATAAAATATTGAGTATAAGATTTTGACAACATTTTTTCAGATTCCTAGATAGCTTAGAGATAGGATGTTTAAAATGTGTGCTCAGATTTCTGCATTACATGTTGTAAAAGAATATATAACATAGTATGTAAAAAGAGAGAGAGAATATCTTTGTCCGTTCAAAGCTAGAGTTGTTTTTCAAAACCTGTCAACGCCTTGCGATAAGAGACCCAGAAGTTTCTGCTTTGCTTTGCTATTCTGTCATCACGTATGATAGGGACTTTTGCTCGATTTCTGTCTTGATCGGGTACGTGTATGAATGTATACTCGTCTCATACGTGTATTTCGTAGACGAATGCCACATGCAGATTTCACATTTTGTCTGTAAAGTTGCGTCAGATTTCGAAGCTTCTAGAAAGAATTATTGCCCAAAACATTTTGTGTCATCTCCAGTGTCCAACTTCCTTAAGAAAGACATTTTCATTACATCTTAAAACAGCGTTCTGTTCAGACCTCTCTCTCTCTCTCTCTCTCTCTCTCTCTCTCTCTCTCTCTCTCTCTCTCTCTCTCTCTCTGCCTCGCCATAACTGTTATTAACATAATGTAAAATGGTCACTCGTAACTTGTAGATTTCAAATTTGATATTTCTTAGAGTTTATTTAGTGTTATTCAGTGTTTTTGTGGAATCTGAACAAACATTGTGCGTGTAATGGTGCCTGGTTTTGTGAAAGTGTGGAACAAGCTGCAGCAAAGAAAGAAAGAAATTGGTATACCATAAAGGTAAAGTGTATTATATTTTTATTAGTTGCAACTAATAATTAATATCTAATAGTTATGGTGGTTTGGTAAAAACTAATAACTATTGGTTATGTTGGTTTAGAGAACTAATAACTAATAGTTACAATGGTTTAGTGATATTTACATTTTTATGCATTGCAAATTTTTGTGTTTTGTGTTTGCTTCATTTGAAGTGCATTTTTCCATTTTCTTGTGAAGTGTTTATTTTTGTGCATTTATTCATTTTCTTGTTGAAGTGTGTGTTTTTATTTTATATTCTGTGTGATTAGTACTTTTTTCAATTTTGGTATTTTCCCCATTTTTCTGTGTTTTCATTTGTATTCACAATTTAATTAACATAGTTATTTTCATTACTTAATTGTTGCATATTTAATTGAATTTAACACTTGTGAATTAATTTGCATTTACCTAGAATTCTTTTCAAGTTTTATTATTATTTAGCCCTTGTGAATTAATTTCCAAATTTCAATTACTGCCTAACACAATTGAATTTTGATTGCATTAATTTTCTTGGATTTTGTGATAAATTCATTTTGATTTAATTTTACTTAATTTAATTCAAGAATTAATTAAACTTTACTTTGTTCTCAAGTAACAGTAATTTTCCCTGATATTGTGAATTTCACTAATAAATTTTGAGTTTAATAATAAATTTTTGTATTAATCAAAGTACTTCTCTGGTTCTAAGTCACTTCAAGTAAATTGAAGGAAAACAGATCAATTACCACTTTATGTTTCTACTTAACATCAACATAATCATATGCAAATATACTGGTTAGAAATGAAATACTTATGTATTTCATTTCTAACCAGTATATTTGCATAGGATTATGTTGATGTTAGGTAGAAACATAGAGTGGTAATTGATGTTTTCCTTCAATTTACTTGAAGTGACTTAGAACCAGGGAAGTACTTAGACTTCTGAAATCAGGGAAATACTTAGACTTTTAAAGTTGTTGATGGAGTGATGCCCTTTGATTAATTTAATTACTTACAAGACTACCTCACACATGTTTTGATGAACTTAGTCTGATTTTCTGCAATACTGGTAAGTTGTTAAGGGATCACTGTTGCCTTTAGAGTATTCAGTCGTTTAGTACCTGTGATGAGGGTTCAGGTGTCGGGCTGTTGTGAGGTAACAATTAATGAATGGTAAGTGTAGTAACCAGATACTTGGCACTTCGTCACAATATATATATACATATATATATTATATATATATATATATATATATATATATATATATATATATAGTATATATATATATATTATATATATATATATATATCATATATATATATATATATATATCTATATATATATATATATATATATATAAATATATATATATATGTGTATATATATATATATTATATATATATATATATATTATATATATATATATATATATTAATCAATTCTGAGTTCATGATGAATAAACAAAAACTGTCGTGTATTACTGCTGAGGTTGAATATATCATGAATATATCATGTATGTATGTATGTATGTATGTTATATATATTGTATATATATATATTAATATATATATATATATTATTATTATATATATATATTACATACATACATACATACATGATATATTCAACCTCAGCAGTAATACACGACAGTTTTTGTTTATTCATCATGAACTCAGAATTGATTAATTTTTTGTACAAGCTGAAACCTAAAATGGCAAATGCACGAATATTTAGAGAATTTAGACCATAAATAAATCAAGATCGAACTGCAAATAATATTAGTAAAGTTATCATCAGCCTCGTGTATAAATAACCATACCTTGGGGAACAGAACCCTCTGACCGTGCAAATCCTCTTTGATCATTTTCCGTAAACTTATCATTCTGTGTCTCAAATCTCCTGATAATCATTCGCGCTTTAAATGTTAATGAGAGTATGGAATGTAGGACATTTGTTTAGATCAGCCATTAGTCCTGTAATGTAATTATCTCTTCCATTAAGCTCACAATGTAGTTATCCATTCCATTAAACTCGCAGTTACCTTTTCGTATTGCAGGTTTTTTTTCGACGCAGTGAGAGATCTGGTTTATTCGTCCTGCGCCAGATTATATTATCCTTCTTTTCCTAATGAGCCCACTTATGATGGTAAGCACCTCAGTGGCGTGGTTGGTATGGTTTTTGCCTGCCACCTCGGTGGCCGCGAGTTTGATTCTCGGGCATTCCATTGAGGGGGTCAGAGATGTGTATTTCTGGTGATAGAAGTTCACTCTCGAAGTAATGCCGTTGGTCCCGTTGCTGAATAACCACTGGTTCCATGCAACCACGGTCCAGATAGAACAGGTCAGCCAGACAGTGTCCCAATTTTAAGCCTCTTCTGCGCACCTACGTCATCTGAGAGAGCGCGGTGGTGAGAACCAAGGCCTAGTCCGTGGTGAGAACCATTAAGAACGTAGGTCTAACACACCGTCAAGAATCTTTTTAGAGGAGAATGTTTTTGATAATGTGATCTTTCAAGTGTCAAAAGAATGTAAATAAAACAACATTTGCATTTTGAAAATATTTGATTAAGTTACAACTTTTATTTTTTTCTTAGTGCCTCCCTGCATGGTTGCCCTTGATGTTTCCTATACTTTATCAAATTATTATGATATCTCATTCGAAAATATACGGATATCTTTACATAAAAAGCTACAACGTTTCCCCTTTATGAGTGCTTTCCCGAGTTCAGCATTAAAGATCTCCCGCATTATTACTAACTGAAAAAAAAATGACTAGAAGGTACATGCAACTCACCCTACTTACACAGTCTATCCAAGTATCACTCCTTGGTACTTCTTTATTATTATTTCCTAACTCAGGGTACTTCACACAAAATATTTTGACAATATATCCCCCAATGTATTTAAAAGCCGCCTCCTCCATTACTCCCTTGATATCTTTTTTATTTCTATGTTTGCTCTCAAAAGGTTTTCTTCCTCATCAAAGACATATTTTCCTAAATCAAAATCTAAATTTCTAAGCATCTGTGTTGTTAGCCATATTTTTAATGCTAACTCCCTTTCTTTTGTTACATACTCACCTTCATTAGGAGATTTAAGGGATTTTTCAACCGAGGTGATGTTACACTTTTCACTTATCACCTTCATTCCCTTCCCTAACAACAATTTTTTATGCCTGAATTTAAACTTTACTTCATTTGGATGACCATGGTGACCATCCATGGCCTTATACACCCAAATAAATGTTCAAGGCAATATTGATTTAATTTTTGTGTCAGCAGGTAGCCAATACTATGAGAGGCTTTTAACATTAAATAATGTAATGGTGGATTTACATGAAAAAAATTATTCCTTTCTCCAGAAGGAATATATTATTTTTTGCATTAGGACTTTTAACTCGTAATACTCATTAAGTCGACGACCTTGAGCAATGTAATTTACCTGTTTGTTTTTCTACATCAATACCAAAAGCAGTGCTTTTACCAAACTCTCCATACATGCATGAAGAATTCATGGTGTCGAGCCAATCATTCGTTATTACAAGAATAAAATCGGACGTTTCACTCCAGTTTTGACACTTCAACAGTCTCCTTTCGCCTAAATATTTTTTTCTGAATTGGCACATGTCTTTGTTGACCCGTTACATTTAGTGAATGCACTTCATTGATCTTATTTGCCCCTAGTCTGTTTTGGTTTTACTAAGTATTTCTCGAATGCTAGAAGCTGAAATACACTCTTCATTATTAAGGAAAAAAACTAGTCAATAAACTATTTCTTAGTAATTTGACTAAATGGGGAACATCAGAGAACATGACGTTAATTCTGTCAGCACGACAAGAGGCATTTACCCACTGGTCTTTGTGTGGCTTTTCTTTTGGAAAACGATGGTATTTTATATTGGAGTTTTTCGTTTTTTCACGTGTATTAGAACAGACAAATACTGCGCAGTTACTTGGCATTATCAATGGTAGAATGAATGAATGAATAAAAAGATATGTGGGCACACCGCAAGTTCTATAGACCAGGGCGCGTGACGTCACAGTATTGGTGATTCATACCCAAAGCTGCGCGCTGGCTGACCTGGACCGTGCATGCAACGTAAAAACACCATACAAACGAGAACACTTCCGGTCGTCCATCTGCTTCCATCTTGTTGCGTTCTCATGAAGAGTTGTTCTGGTCCATTTTCGTTTTTTGAAAATATACATTACTTTGATGATAGCCTAGTAAACAGACCAATTACTTTGTGAATTCATGAAATAGCGGAGAAATCATTTTTATTTTGTTACTGAAAAGCAAATATTAACATGAGGTATGCAGGATAAGGAAGATTTAAATTTCAAATTTCAAAATGGTGAACATTTTAGAACGAACATACGTCGAACCGTATAAACAAAATGACAATGGATATCCATATTCATATTCCATATCAGAATCTTTGTACACTACTTTGTCATGATTCTAATCTCTAATTCATTGACCGTGATGTATTTAATCAAGAAATGGTTTGAGCAGATTCATGATTCAGGTGCTATCCCATTTTTTATGTTGCCATTACGAATATGGAGAATCAACTTTTCAAATCTAAGATTTACGCTTTTTTTTCCCTTGCTATTCTTATACAAGATTAAGTCGAACAAAATATTTCACCTTTTTTTTGTCTTCAGTAAACCTGTTACATCGTTTTCGCAGCTGTGATCATGAAAGCTAATTCTTTGTTTAAAATGTATTTTAGTTCTTGTTTCAATAATGAAGAAGGCGACGACTGCCCCGCCAATCCCTAAAGAAAAGAACGAAATGCAGCGAAATAATATCCTTCAGGAAAACACTGGGAGACAATGCATGAGTCACGTGACGACGAAAAATGAAAGAAAGGTAACTGAAAAGACGAAGGAAATGATTAAACTGTCCACTTATGAAAAATCCAATTCGTTTCTCTCGTCCGGAAACGTTCCGGGAAAATCTCATGATTCTTCTTGCACCTGATTTGACCAGAATATAATTTCAGCTCCAATGACGAAATTTATTCAGTGAAAATGCGTATCAGTAAGACATCTTGGAGCCAGAGAGAGAGAGAGAGAGAGAGAGAGAGAGAGAGAGAGAGAGAGAGAGAGAGAGAGAGAGAGAGAGATTTCCATATCTTCTGTATTGCCAGAAGCAATACTGAAGAAATCTAATAATTTTTTTTTTCTCAAATTTATCAAGTATAGCCCCATCATTATACTGTATTAAGACATACTTATTTTCTACATCTAATTTAACTTCAAGAATAAGAGAAATTTCTTTAACCGTATTTTGGACAAAATAACTATAGGTTTTTTAATCAAACCACCAGACTTGAGATGTCCCTCGTCTCACTGTCAACACCAGTACTACATATTGGCAGAACGCGCACTGAAGCTTCAGATTTTAAGTAACATGACACTTCCCATTTACTGCATATGTTACACATAAACATGTATATATGTATGTACACCACACACATAAAGTCATACATTACTCATTTCTACACTTGCGCATTCACCATTTTACAGCTAGGTACCGGCGGTACTTATAAATAAATAAACACTATTCATACTCCAGTATGAACATATAAGTACAGTCACAAGTGTATACACACATACAAAACACAAATATAAACCAGTATATACGCTACACCATAAGGTTGACATATTTTTCTTTTTTCATACTGTGGTTTGTAAGTAAATAGCTAGAACGTGTTTTTAATAATACAATATTTTCCTATAGTGATGAAACATCTGGCTAATTTAGTTCATAGCTTTCCTACTAATAAACCCCCTTTACTAATTGTACTTCTGTGGTTGCTGCAGTTCATAATAGGTGTCCTGAGGTGGCATCAAAATCTGGCTCGAGAGAATGTTGCTTAAATTTACAAACAAATAATATAATTCATTGTTTAGGAAATGTCGGAACACGGGTGATATAGTACTAAAGATGAAATGCAAAATGAACTCGATTGATCTGGGATAATGAGTTTTTTAATTAATTGAGTCTGTGTCGTTTTACAAACAAACGTGATCGCTCATTTTTTCAAAGGAAATTGAAGTTTGCATGAGCAAACATCGATAATTAGGATTTCACTTTATAACGACTCTCCTTCCTTCTCGGATTCATATCCCTTTTCGAGTTTGATTTTCATTTCCCGTCCATCAACTCTCAATCTACTGATTGTTTGCTCCCCCAATCCCGCTAATAACAATAACCAGTCTGAATGTTGCTGTTTGTACGAAATCAGAAAGTTACAGGGCAAGAATCCCAGAGCCATTTTTAAAAACTATTTTTTGTTTTGTTACTCTTCCTGCAAGACTCTTATGTAATTAGCTTATCTTTAGTAACCTAGGATTTTTTAACATTGTCCATTCTATGGCTTTAAAAGATGAAATAGTTCTATTGTAATTATCCGAGGACACATGGCTTCTAATTTTTTTTTTTTTTTTTTTTTGAAGAAAACATCATATGCTTGACTGTGCTGCAATTGGCCACTCAACAGAACTGTGTATGTGGTATATGCATAAACTTTAGGCTTGCGTACAACAGTCTCTATACTGGTTCTAAAAGTAGGTACAAAGATTTAGAAGCAAAAGCTGCAATGAAACTTTCTTTTCAGCCTTTCCTTCTGGGAGAACTTAACCCATTTGTACTGGGAAGTTGGCTGTGTAGTCTGGACAGGTATCTTTAAATCTTTGGGAAGACGAGAGCTAAACCAAATATACATTTGATACATTATCAATGCTGTCAATGTTACATTGACTTTAGATTTTGATTCTTTGATCAGGGTGACCTTAGCTGCTCAGTTGTTCTTAGCTTTTATGTCAATGATTAGGCGACAGTAGTAGTTCACCTTTCAAACGTTGGTCATGCCTTGTATCGTATTGCCATAATGGTAACAGAGAAAATCTTTATAAAAATACAGATAGTTATCAATTGATATCATAATTAATCTTTATTATTGTATATAATTTTTAAATTGTAAATATCTTTTTCTAAATTACGAGACTTAAAGATAATCTATATAATATTTAGTCATAATAACTATAATCTTTCTTGTGGTCCAGTCACGTTGCTCTAGTTGCCAGATAGTGCTTTATATTTGCTTGTTACTAGTTCCTCCAGTTGCCAATAGATGTCCTCAGCCTGAGTGTCAACAAAGAAAACCTCGATTTTGCGTCAACGATTTCCAATTTGAACTATACGTCGAACTACTCATTTTTCATGTTTAAAGCTGTTGCCTATGCTTGGGATGAAGTCATAACAGTGAGGGACCCAAATGCTCGAGGTGAGTAATCAATAATCACACATATATGCAGTTATGCATAAGTGTTAACATACAGTCAGATGCATAGCCTGCTGTCTACAGTGACAAAAATTCTCACTTACACATGCACATACACATGCATATACAAAAGGATACTTAAATATCACTGCTTAACCAAAACTTATATATAATTCATTATATATTATTATATATATATATATCAATATAGATATTATAGATATATAATAAAAGGAGCCCATAAAAACACCAAAATATAGAGAGAAAAAATACTATATTTCAGAGACTGCTGTGTCCCTCTTCAGGTAGATGAATAATGAACATCTGAAAAGGAGCATGGGATTCAGATGTGATCGACAAGATTTTCATTCAACCAAAGCTTAAGAAGATTAAAGGAAGATTATCAGCAGGAGTGACCTAAATTGGCTTACCTGTGAATGGATGGATCCCTTGGTATAAATACCACCTTTTCTGTAAACTTTTCTCATTCATCTACCTGAAGAGGGAGTGCAGTCTCTGAAATATAGTATTTTTCTCTCTATATTTTTGGTGTTTTTTATGGGCTCCTTTTATTAGATGGAATTCTGTTGTAACGAACATTTTTACCAGTCATATATATATATATATATATATATATATATATATATATATATATATATATATATATATATATGTATATATATAATATATATATATATATATATATATATATATATATATATATATATTTATTATTTGTAATAAATAAAGACTGATAATATGTATCGTTGTGACATTTCTTAGAAATTGGAGACTCATCATATTTAACTTCCCATGGAGACAGATTCCGTGCGACAGCTTAAGAAAGCTGATATCTCTTTTCTGGGATGGTGTGACACCAAGATGCTTACTTAGCAGGTCAACATTCGTTCTGTAGGTATGTGAGTTCGAGAGGCTATTGTTCAAGGTGCCTTTGAAAACTGGCTGCGACCAGTTACTGAAGAGTGTGAATTCGTGTGTACTTGTACGAGCTATGTCCGTTCATAACAGCAAGTTTTAGGCAGAATGGGGGAGAAAGAGCCTGGATGGCTCTATAATGTATTTTTGTTTAAGTGATATTCCAAGCTGTAATGGGTAAGTGTCAATATGCCTTAGCCAAAGTTATGGCTTGTCTCTTACTTTGAAATTTTGTAAAGATGTTCTATTTCATTTGATCTTTTGACTTTGTCTTTACAATTGTGTGTGCTCACTAGTGTGTTCTTCTGTCTTTTAAACAGGCGGATCTAGTGGAGGGGATTATGTGCCCTAGTGGAGGGGACTAAGTGTCTTGTGTGGAGGGAACTATAATATTTTTGAGAAGTGATAATTGGTGTGACTAATTACTGATTAAGACTATTAAATAACGGGGGGTTGTCTTTGAGACTTGAACTATGAGTTATCATTCTATAAATTATCCTGTGAGAAGCTGAATTACTCAGTTAGTACTTTGCTTTGAATAAACGTATATTTTTGTAGCTCCGACTCTGATTTGATGACCTGATTTGATGACCTGATTGAATAGAGAGAGAGAGGTTGCGAGAGAGAGAGAGAGAGAGAGAGAAGGCTATTGCCAGGGATCGCCTTGAGAGAGAGAGAGAGAGGGAGAGAGAATGGACAAAGTGTTACCAGACTGGCTTCCACTCTGGCTAAACGCATTCCAAATATGAAAATAGCGGGGGCGACGCTCCCGTTGTTAATATATATATATATATATATATATATATATATATATATATATATATATATATATATATATATATATATATATAGCTATAAATATAGATGACGAAGTATATTTTCAATTTCATACGTATATACTCATAAATTCACATACAACTATGTACAGAATATTCACACACAACTATGTAAAGAAATATACATCCATACATACCACTTGAACTGTATATATATATATTTATATATATACAGTTCAAGTGGTATGTATGGTTGCATATATATATATAAATATATATATATGGATGTATATATATTATATATATATATATATATATATATATATATATATTTATATACATATATATATATATATATATATATATATATATATATATATATATATATATATATCTAATAAAAGGAGCCCATAAAAAACACCAAATGTAGAGAGAAAGTACTATATTTCAGAGACTGCTGTCTCTCTCTTCAGGTATATGAATGAGAAAAGTTTACAGAAAAGGTGGTATTTATACCAAGAGATTCGTCCACAAGTAAGCCAATTTAGGTCACCCCGCTGATAATCTTCCATTAATCTTCTTAAGCGTTGGTTGAATGAACACTGCGTCGACGATATCTGATATCCAATTCCCTTTTGAGATGTTCATTACCTGGTTCTCTTTTATTAAGGCCGATTCCATCATTTGACTCTTGTACCGGCAGTTGCTGCAATAAATTACACGTGACATATGTTTAAAAGGAGTGTTACTAAATGCTTTAACTGACCTTCATAAGAAATATCCTGTTCCCCGCAGATTCATGATAGCCATCCACTCGCTAAAAAAGTTAGATGTTATAATAAGTAGATCCGACAAAGACGGCAAAATTGTAATAATGGACAAAGACTTCTACCTCGACAAAATCAACCAGCTCCTTAGCGACACAAATACTTACGAAAAACTGACGAAAAATCCCCTCCAGAACGTTCCCACAGAATTTTTTCGGAAAGTAAGATTAATTGGCCAAGACAAAAAGAGTATTGAACTATTAGAGAAATTTAAAGTAATTAATCCTAAATTACCCTACTTCTATGGTCTTCCCAAAACTCACAAAGACAATCTTCCATTCAGACCCATCGTTTCATGCGCCGGAGCTTTCAATTACAAAATTTCTAAATGGTTAGCTGGCCTCCTTTCTCCTTTTTTAGGCACTTTTTCTCCCAGTCACATCAAACATTCGGAAGACTTTTGTCACAAATTCAGAGAAGCATATATACCACTTCACAACATAAAACTTTTAAGCCTTGACGTAGACTCCCTATTCACAAAAGTACCAGTACAGGACGTTCTTCAGTTTTTAAGGGAAAAATTAACCCCCTATTCAGATCATTTCCCTTTGGCACTTGACAAAATAATAAGTTAGTTGAATTATGTGCATCTAATAACGTATTTTCATTCGGGGAATCATTCTACAAGCAAAATTTGGGTGTAGTATGGGTAGTCCTTTAAGTCCTATTTTAGCCATCTGTACATATTGGTCACAGAACTTTGTTTACTTTAAAGAGGAGAACTTAGATTTTACAAGCAAAATTCTAAATATAAATGTGAAAATTTTTAGATTGCTTTACTATAACATTCATGGATGTAACCTCAGTTTTGCTTTTAACCCATGATTAAGGAAAATTGAGCTATACTCTAGTAACCTATGAAAATACATTTTCAGGCAAATATTAATCCATTTATAGTAAACGTAAATGAATGCCACATTATTGATGTAACAAAGATAAAAAATCCATCAGTCACTGAGAATATCATTAGTTTCACTGCCTGTGAAAATTTCAGTCCCTCATCTTGCAAGGCAATTAAAAGAAAGAGCTTTAACTGCGACAGCATTCGAATTTGGTTTAACCCTACAGTAAACCTTTCGTTCAACCAACGTAGTTATTAACTGATTTGCAGGTCACTCCTGAGGCAAAACGCACGTGGGAAGCCCAGTTCGTATGACCGACGAGTTCTGACTTTCCCGCCACTAACTCATTTTACATACTTTGCAAGGAGACTTCCTGTCGTGCTTTCCACCGGATGTAGAGCCCAGCTCTCCCTTTTCACATTCCTTATCTTTGGGCATGCTAACCACCTTTTTTTTCTGTTGCTTTAGGCATAATTACAAAAATCCCCAAAACAACGTCTATGCGATTAATAACAAAGCTCCTCTTACAATCCTTATCTGGAACTGGCTAGACTGAAGCTCAACTGATATTCATTATAATTCAAAGTTAAAGTATAAACCTGAAACACGATGTCCCTTAGAATTAGCCAATACGTACAAAGTTGTCAATACTGTCATTGTCACGTTGGGCTGTTTAATATTTTTCACCTATACTATTTATGTAATAATGATAATATGATTTCGATTTGTTTTATCTTAAATATTGAAGAAAAAATTTCCCTGCACAAAGGTAATTTTCCCCGTAAGTTTCTCCGAGCCCCTACGGACACCAGATTTCCCCTACCATAGGGGAATCCCTCTTCGCAAGGCAAAACTTCTTGATGGTCGTAGAGTACCAAACGCCGCTAGGATTTTATCTGTTGACAAACTGAAATGCAACTTACTTTATATATGCACGAAATATATTTCACTAACGGTTTTGACTTGTTTATGCAACCAGAGTGCCAAATTAATCCTTCAGTGAAAAAGCGAAGATGTCATCCCGACCCCTATCAACTGAAGATTGGAGTGCTAATTGTGGTGGACCTCTTTCCCTCCCCAGCAGAATAAACTATTATGCTGTCTTTCTTTTTTCTCAGTCACATCATTAGGACTATTCCATAATACTTTTAATATATTAATTTTAGTCCTTCTCTTAATACTGAGAACAATATTAACCAGCTTGTATTTTGGCAGATTTTCAGTTAGTTTTTGGGATTATGTTGAGTAGACTAGACGATTTGTTCTTCCCGGGAATTTAAATGAGTAATGAAACCATATTATCACAAAATTGTGAAATTCTTAAGATTAGTTATTACCAAATGTACCACAGTAATTTTCTGTCCGAAAACATTTTCACAAATGTAGTGAATACCTGATATTGTCGAGTCGTGATTAAACAAAGGCTTTTGAGAGTACTTAAAAAAATATCAGCTAAGATTATTAAAATGCAGTTAAAATTCTCCCTGTCGGCAACGCTTGAAATGCGCCATGTATAAAGGTCCTCGAATTCGCTGGAGTAGTTATATTTTTCGCTAAATTGGCAACTCTGCAAGTTCTAAGTAATGTTTTCCTCAATGATTATAGTACATTACATCAATAGTGCTAGTACAATTTTGCAATTAGCACTGAATATTTTCCAGTTGAGTTTATCAAAGTATGAGCATTTAAAAGAAAAGATGATGTCTTCGAAATATTGAAGTAGACATCAGAAATTTCTAACATACTTATTTGGCAGTCTATTGCTTTGACGCGTCTTCAGAGAATATCGCTGGCAGATAGCTCTAATCTTTTCTTTTAATCGATCTTAAAAGGTTTTCCCTCCGAGGCGGTAATTGGACAATTTGGACAATTGAATACTATTTTTGTTTGATATTAGACGTTTTAAGCATAAGAACCGATGTTAAGACAGCTAATGGGCGCTCAACAGTCTTCCCTTCTAAGTATGCAATTCTCTAATGGTCTCGTTCAGTGAATGACCGTGGCTGATTCGGACCAGATTCGGACCTTAATCTTGGCTGATTCGGACCATTTGCTAGCCTGATTCGGACCCATACTAATAATTTTATATTATAGCAATGGGTATTTCTATATAAGCATTCCGTATCGTTCGTCCCCGCGAATACGGAAGCCACCAGGAATTGGGGCGTCAAATGGTCTCTCAGTGAATGACCTTTGCCAGTGCTATAGACGTTTGATTCGTAGACAGTACGAGAAAAAAGTGCTTTTGGCGATGTTATGTTAATTTAACAGACTAAAGACCATTTTATCTTCGTAGGTATCCTGTTCGATCAAATCAGTAATTATAACTAATAATAAATATAGTCCTCCTGATGGGTCATGTGTTGGCTGATTAGAAGGCAGAGATGACACTGGTTGATATTCTTTTAGCATGTCTATTATAAATATAACTTCTTCGTGCCAACGAAAACCCTTTAATTTTTTCCTGGAATTCGCAATGAAACCATAAAATTTATATTGAAAAAAAAATCTACGAATAAGTGAGAGGGACTGCAAATATATCTCAATTTAAAATTTAACAGACAAGAATGCAATTATTTTCCTCATTTAATGAGAGGATCCAAAATGATCTCGTACTCTTCGAGAGGTGGTTAATTCTGGTGAGTATTTGGAGGGGTGACCTAAAGAGACACGAGAACGTAAGAGCCCATTAAGAGGGACTTACAACCTTATTCATAAAAGCTTACTGGACAAAGGAAGTGGTAGTGCCGTATATATGTGTATATATATACATATACATATATATATATTATATATAATCTATAGTATATATATATAATATATGTATATATATATATATATATATATATATATATATATATATATATATATATATATATATATATATATATATATATATATATATAACTGTGGCAATGCTTTTTAGTTCCTAAATTATCCATGCGGATTGCAATCGCTGGTTGTTAATTGCATATTAAGAACGAATGCTATAAGATAGAGAGAGAGAGAGAGAGAGAGAGAGAGAGAGAGAGAGAGAGAAGGGCGGTGGGTAAATTTGAAATAAAAAGTCGCTTGATATTTATTGCTAACTGTAATGTTGAAAAATCACATTCTGAAAACTTGAGTCCCAAAGGCGCCCGACATGGCCCAGAGCAATATATAAAGACTTTAGAGAAAAAAATATATACTACATTGAGGCCAAATCAAGTTATGCCTTGCCGCATACAACCTTCTTTTTTAATTAAATGGAAAAAGCCTAATTGGTTCAGGGAGTTTCAAAACAAAATTACGAGAAAAATTCATTATTTCTTGTTACTCGATTTATGATAAGGGAGGGAAACCGCGTTGAAACTAATTCTGTTACGCGTTACACTGCATCGGATCCTGCGTTACGAAATAAGTTTTGCATTTTTTATATTTAGTTACTTAAAAGATTTCTCAAGATAGCCTACGAAAATTTGTCATGAATAGTGTACCATATAGTACATATGCTATATTGGATATTAGATACTACTGCAGAAAGTCTCCTATTGGCAGATCGGAGGGATTTAGGTCAAGCTGCGGAGTCAGTCTACTTTTGTGATGCAGCTCTTGAAGGAGTATTGAGAGTGGAGTCAGTGGAAGGAAAATCTGCTGGTCGAAACTTGACTCTAAGGCATTATTATATTAAAAATATAAGTATATCTTAGTTTAACCAGATCACTGAGCCGATTAACAGCTATCCTAGGGCTGGCCCGAAGGATTAGATAGTTTTACGTGGCTAGGAACACCAATTAGTTACCTAGCAACGGGACCTACAGCTTTTTGTGGGATCCGAACCACATTATATCGAGAAATTAATTTCTAATCACCGGAAACAAATTCCTCTGATTCCACGTTGGCAGGGTGGGGAATCGAACTCAGGACTACTAAATTGGTAGGCGAGCACATAACCCATTTGTCCAACGAGGAACTTTTCTTATAGTAAAACCGACAGATGTGATGTGGGAGCTTTAATGGCAGCTGTTTTTTGTTATTATTTGCGCAATAATTTTGCAAGTTGATTTTGTTATTGCGAGCCTGATGATGGGTGAGTACAGCAGGAAAACATGTCATACATAGGCTCCTGCAACTTACCGCATCGCATATATACCATAACAGGTTAAAACCAAGTTCACGACCGTAAGTGGAAAACGACAAATGCTTATAATTT
>NC_087207.1:39353912-39386412 GCF_015104395.2 Macrobrachium nipponense | reverse complement strand
CATTAAATCTTTAATCCATCTCATTAATTCATTGCTTCATGAGCACCTCAATTGTCGCTGAAGAA
Organism: Macrobrachium nipponense; assembly: GCF_015104395.2. Classification (NCBI taxonomy): domain Eukaryota; kingdom Metazoa; phylum Arthropoda; class Malacostraca; order Decapoda; family Palaemonidae; genus Macrobrachium; species Macrobrachium nipponense. The sequence goes on along the minus strand of NC_087207.1, from coordinate 39,386,347 downwards.
CAAAGAGTAATCCAAGGTAACTAAAGAATTTTTAAGAGGAAAGAGGATCAGTCAGTTCCCGCCTTTTGAAGGCGAAGAGGAACACCTTGGAGGAGGAATAATGAATATAATGAATATGAGAGAAAGACGAGTGAAAGCAATGTTGTTATGGTTCTTGGATTTAATACGAAGAAGGAATAATGACGTTCACAGAACTGAAAGAGAATTAAACTTGGGCAAATAGGCTGTTGATGTTAAAGAAACTAAGTATTCATGGGTGTGTCATTGGTGTTACCAATGACACACCCAGCAGAATTTTACATACGTAAACATACATACACACCCAGCAGAATTTTACATATGTAAACATACATACATACACACACATGCACTTATATAAATATAAATATATATATATATATATATATATATATATATATATAAACTTCTATGGGATTCAGTGTCCTCATCTGCAATTAAAACCGTACGAAATATTAGAGTCAGGTGTGTTCCTGGCATGATGGAAATCAAACAATGTTACATACATCTTAATTAACAGTGAGGGGAGTATTCAATTAACGAGAGAGAGAGAGAGAGAGAGAGAGAGAGAGAGAGAGAGAGAGAGAGAGAGAGAGAGAGGAAATGCTCAGTTAACTTCATTCCCTTTACTTGACTTTATTCTTTCCCACAGCTATACATTTCGAAAAAAAATTCTGACCACTCTCCAGAGAACGAAAGGAGTTGGGTCTGATTTTAATATTTCAAAGAGATTGCTTGTATCCGATGTCGCTTTAGATTCAAATAAATCAGGGATCACATCGATTAGGAAATAACTTTTATTTACATGTATGTGAGACATTGTCTTAACAAATATCTTTTGCTGCGGAGAACGAAAAGGAATACTGCCTGTTTTAAGAAAATGTTGCGTGGGAAGTGAGTTGTAATTACTCATTCTACAATAATAATGAAGGAATATCCGTCTTTTCAGCGTTTAAGCAATACTTCGTAGATTTTCTACACGTACTATGTAAGGTACATAGTCCATAGTACGAAAATATCAATAGGTTTTATTTTCGAGGCAATTAAGTTGAAATTAAAATACTAAATACACTGCACGAAACAGTAAAAAAAAAAAAATCTCCCTAATTTTAATAAGAAACACAGGGATCATTTTAAAACATTTGCCGTGAAGTACTAATATCTGTTGTTGAGTAAGAAAGAAACGTAAAAGTAAGAAAGCTGAAGGTATTAATTACATCAGCATAACTCTACTAGAGAGATATGAACAAAACTTATAATAATCCGAACCATAGGATTCCTATGACAGTTCTTCCCTTGTCTACACAACAAAGTTTCCATTACCATGTAGAGCATTATACAATTAGATCTCCCCTTGCTTCGAACGCATTTCAGTCCCATGTTAAATCATCTCCTTGTCATGCAACCATTTGAGTTGAGTTGAATTGAATACAGAATTTAGGCCAAAGGCCAAGCACTGTGACCTATGGCGTCACTCAGCGCTGAAATGGAAATTGACAGTAAAATGTTTGAAAGGTGTAACAGAAGGAAAACCTCTAAGCAGTTGCACTATGAATCAAGTGTTAGGAGAGGGTGGAAAGTAAGATGAAGACAGAGAATATGAAAGGAGGTACAGCAAAAGGAACGAAAGTGGTTGCAGCTAGGGGCCGAAGGCACGCTGCAAAGAACCTTGAGTAATTCCTACAGTGCACCGCGTGAGGTCCACTACGGGGGGGAAACCATTTGAGAGCAGCGTTAGAACCTTCCTGCCTGGAATGCATTTAGGCCATCCCTCATTTCGAACAGGTTTAAGAACAAGTTAGACCGCCCGTGTCTCGACTGCATTTAAGAGCAATATTATTAGAGCTCCCTTCCTTTAAGCGCGACAAGAACAAAACTAGCCTTCCTTTGATCTGAATTAAGCTAAGAACGAACGTTCGACCTTCCCTTTCTTCGTCTTCGAACGCGTTCATGAACAACGATAGACCTTCCCATATTTTGAACGCATTTGGGGACAGCAGTAGGTCTTCTCTTACTCTGAATTCATTGAAGAACAACATTAAGACATTCCTTGTTACATATTCCCTGTCTCATATGCATCTGGGAGCACTCTTCAACCTTTTCTCGTTTCAAATACATTTAAGAGAAACATTAGACCTTCTCTTGTTTCGCCTGCATTTCAGATCAACGGTAAATTTACTGTCACTTTGAACATATCTAAGATCAACACTAAACCTTCCTTTGCTTTGATCGCATAGAAACTAAAGTCAGACCTCTTATTGCTTGCAAGCTGCGACACATTTAAGAGGAACATTAGATCTTTCTTGCTTTGAGCGTATTTGAGAGCAAATTTGACCCCCCCACCCCCCCTTTCTCGAACGTATTTCAGAACAGCTTTAGACTGTCCCTGGCTTTGAATGCATCTAAGAGCAAGGCTTGACCCTCCCGGCAGCGGACGTATTTGAAAGCAACCTTAAACCTTGAAGAACATCGTTCGGCATTGTTAGGCATTAGCTGTTTCAAATGCATTTGAGAGTAATACTAGACCTTTCTCTACTTCCAATGCATTTAACAGTACTGAAGACTATTACCTTTTTCCCCCAGCGTATTTAAAAACAACGGTAGACCCCCATTACTATGCCTTAAACCCCTTTTAAGAGAACATCAACCTGGAACGTGTTGCAATACTAGACATATCTCTACTTCCAATGCATTTAACAGTACTGAAGACTATTACCTTTTTCCCCCCAGCGTATTTAAAAACAACGGTAGACTCCCATTACTTCGCCTTAAACCCCTTTTGAGAGAACATCAACCTGGAACGTGTTGCAGGCAAAACTTGAGAGTAACGTTAGACCTTCCCTTGATTTGAACGCGTTTAGACCAACGATAGCCTCCTTTTCCTGGACTCGAACGCATAAACTACTTTAGACTACTTATAAATGTATTTGAGAATAACGTTAGACTCTCCCTCTTGCCTTGTACAGGCATAAAAGCAAATGAGAGAACGTCGCTGTTTCTAATAGATTTTAAGGTATATCGTTGATACTGTACAGGATCTTACAAACATTTCAAGGTATCCTGACAATACAGAAGACGATTGCTACTGTCAGGGTAGAAAATGAGGAATTAAGTAGGAGTTAATATCTGAGAGAGAGAGAGAGAGAGAGAGAGAGAGAGAGAGAGAGGTGGTACATATTCCGAACGTCACTTCAGACATGAACGAAACATTGCTCATGTTGCTATAATTTTTAACGTCATCCCTTCCTTTTTTAATCGCATTACCATTCATTCGTTCCCCTTCCTCCTTAAACCACATGGGATAAAGGGCTTTAAATCACTGAGGCGTGAACCATTCATTTCTCATCATTTATGAGAGAGAGAGAGAGAGAGAGAGAGAGAGAGAGAGAGAGAGAGAGAGAGAGAGAGAGAAGCGCAATTCATCCAAAAGGACATTTATGGATAATAAAGAGAGCGATCTGGAAGCGCTGCTGCACTACTTCTATTAATTTCACTGCATGGCTACCGATCTGTATGACAATCGAATAAATAAATAAATAAATAGGTAATATAGAAGGGAAAAATAAATAACTAAATAAAGAGATAAATATATAAAAAGATAAATTCTTTAGAACAACTACATGCAGAGATCATGAAAAACACTGATCATGAAACTGAAGATTAAATGGTATAGAATAACTAAATTTGCATATTTTTATTGCGAAAGGTTTTCTGTAAGTTAATATACATGCATACATATAGTGTATATACATTTAAAAATTATATCTCTTATTCGAAAAGTAACCCTCTTCCAATTTCATGTACTTTACTTATTTTCAAGACTAAAGTGTTGAAAGGAGAAGCAAAAATGACTTCTTTGCTGAGCATTGTATTTTTTCTAACATTCTAACATATTTCGTTTCCTTTCAAAACTTCAACCATAAAGAAAAGAACAGAGTATTAGACATTTTTCCCTCAGAATAACAGATGCCAAATGTGCATTGAAATTTAACGAGAGTTGTCTTCGGGAAAGGCTGTTTCTAAAAACACGCGTATACATACGCATGTATCTCGCTGTCTCTATGTCTCTCTCCCTTATATATATATATATATATATATATATATATATATATATATATATATATATATATATATATATATATATATATATGTAATGTGTGTGTGTGTAATATATTTCTGTTATCAGCATTTCCTTTTGTAATACGTATTTTCATGTAGGTCCTTGCTGAGGCGGGCCACTAGTGGCGATTTTACAAATTTATTAATGATTTGCAAATCCTTTATAAACATTAAGTTGAATGGCTTTCATGGGAAGAATTAAAGTTGCCTTTTCTGAGTTACAGACACAAATAATATATTTAAACGGTTGAATCTGTGTCAGGAACACGCCGGAGATTCACACTTTCTTTATTCCTTACAACTTTTCGTGATTCATAATCACATCATCAGGGAATCATATGGAAAATTCAATAAATAGAGAAGAGGGACTGAGTGGCAAAACGGTATTACGTTAATATATAAATCATAAAAAAAATATGCAAATTTTCTTTAAAATTACCCTCACTAGGGCAAACTTAAATACATGCGCGCAAAGCATAAAATCACGCTTCATATGGATATACTTATATATGGTTACACATGAGCGCAATAAATAATTTTTATTTTTTAAGAAATAAGAATAAACAAAGTTGCCTTATAAATCCAAAAAGTTGAGACATAAACTCAGACAATAACACACTTATACAATGGTCCCCCCAAAAACACAAGAGTAAACTTTACAATGCAAATGACAAAACCACGCAAACAGACAAATAAAAATGAATTATGACAGGAACGATGGAACAGAAGCTATTTGAGTGTCTAACAAGGGAACGCGTAGTTTGACAGTTCAAGATGTAAGTATAAGCAGCTTTTGTTGATTTAGTGCTTGGCCAGTAACCTGAAAATCTTCGTAATTTAAGAGTTTTGTACTCAGTGGCATGACTTTTTATGCTGGATACCACTGGATTGAACAGTCCTGATTCTCACGTTTATGTATAATATATATATATATATATATATATATATATATATATATATATATACATAATATACATATATACATACATACATACATACATACATACATACATACAGAGAGAGAGAGAGAGAGAGAGAGAGAGAGAGAGAGTGATTTTGTTTCGAATTGTTTTAATGTGAAGATTAGCAAGAGTACAGAATATCACTTATATGTAAAATATTTCACCAAATAAGGTTCGTAGAAGCAAATGGGTTAAAAGCATGTGGGCCATTTTAGGAGTTTCCTAGTGTTAAATCTCCTCCTTGAGTGGGTATGTTGCATATGCAATTTTAATCAATTTCTAGGAACGGCGACGACGATGTTATGCAACTAGGGGTTACGGTAATTTTTTTTTAAGGTCATCAGGGGATATTCTCAGAATTTTCGTGCATCGTAATGCGTGTTATTTCAGTTTTCATTCACAAGGAGAGAGAGAGAGAGAGAGAGAGAGAGAGAGAGAGAGAGAGAGTTACAAATTATGGTTGGAAAATAGTGATTTAAGATGAATTCTTTTACCTAGACACAATTAACTGACTACTCTATAGTCGACCAAAGAAAACGTTTTGGTCAACGGCTTTCAGTTAAGTAATTAAACAAAGGTTTCTTCCAACGTTAGCAAGTAAAAAGATCGGTTCGGTTATTTAATGAATCTCCGTTTTGGACTGTAAACTTTTAATGTCATTCCAAAGTGAATAACAACATCACGATTTACCTCGTCTTGCGAGTGTTTCAAATGGCGGACGAGTTCTCTGTGTGTCTTCCATTCTAGGTTAATAATTTTCTAAAAATTTCCCGGATGGAAAAAAAAAAACAACTAAATGATGAACTTTTCTTTCCTGCTCAAACCATTCTTTGTAGATTGATAATGAAGAATTCGTCCTTTGGCGGATAATGAAAGAAACATTTTCATATTGTGAGAAAAAGAATTAGAGGTTGCCCGAGTCTGTAGATTGGTTGATTGACTTTGTGTGCTTGTCTTCACTTTCTAGATGGGAGATGAAATGCAATTGAATGTTTTATTTGTCAACTTCTTCAGAATTCTATATAAATGTACCTATTGTTATGTCTGCCTAATTACAGTGTTGTTTTCCCAGGCCTAGAGAATTCGCCAGACTCTACTGTTTCCTGCATATCTTTAGAAAAACTTTTCCAAAATATCCTAAAGGATGTATTCTACGGTACTTTCTCTTAAAAGCAAGCTGTCACTAATAGTAAGTAGAATCTAGTGGAAATGCCAGAGGCTAAGGGAGAGAATGTCAAGTTTGAGTTTGTTTTACTCTTATTAACGATATAATTAACAGTTTCAGATAGAAAAAAGTCCTATTCCTAATCATAGGTAGTTTACCTATTATGCAAAATGCACATGAAAATTGATTAACTACTGTGGTCTAGCCCTGCAGCAGTCATTACTAATTAATAACTTGCGAAGCAGATTACTACTTTTATTAAGCGACTGGCCAGCGAATCCCTGAACACACAAACACATTTTTTTGCAGTGTTCAATGAAATAATACTACATCACCTGACAAATTATTTCAAACTGAAAGAAAACAAGCTCTAATAGCATGGATGCGTTTCACGTTGCTTTCATACAAATTCCCCAATCAATCGCGAAAAGGAGACACAAAGAGTCCAAACACATTAATAAAGATGAGTTTGGTCGAATCCCAACACAGTCGCCATGATAATGAGCTTTATGGTGATTGCTGAAATCAGAATTGGACAGGCTTTGCCTCTCTCCATCACTCATTAATAATTAATAGTATCAGAGCCTACGAATATCGACAACCTACTATTTATTCAAAGCGGGATAAGTCATTTAAACTGTTTTTATGATTAACGAGAGCATGATGCTTTCATTGGAGTGAATAAACAAGTATAATTCCTTTACTACGCTTCTATTCCAGAAGAAACACATTGAATCAATTAGACATTTTTAGTTATCTAATTGAGGATATTTTTGTTAATTCCCTTCCTCTAACGAGGTTTGCGAAGTATATGATTTTGGTGCGGTTTGTTTGTCAGCTGGTTAACTTGATAACTGAAAAAGTGATATGTGGATTTTTAGGAAAACTGTACCCAAGGTGGAACATGTCTCAGGACACAGGTGCATAGATTTTGGGAGATATCAGGCGCGAAAGGTAGGGCTTCTGCCGGGGCACAGGTGCTAAGACTGTGGAACCGATTAGCTTTGGGTAAGGGACCTTTTGAAGGGTGGTAGTCAAGGTAGACTGCTCAATCTTACCGTTCAACGAAAGTTCTTGCTTAAAAATTTTAGTTTGTGAAATGCAAAACTGATATTTCTTTTGACGAATGATTTTCAGAGCAATCATTGTATCGAATTATATTTTGACGAATAAATTCAGATCCGTAAGTAAGCATTTATTTCTTTTTCATACACATTTCTGAGAATTACATGACCTAATTAGAAATTGTATGAAGGGTCTATTTTTGCCGGTTTGTTCAAAAGAGATCTGAACATTATTTCCCTGTATAAATTAATAGTGATCTTTGGGTTCGAGCAATTAATGGCAAATGCGATTGTAATGAATATGCAAATACGGAAGAGATATAAATGTTTCTTACCTATTTTTGGCTTGTGTAACTGAGGTACTAAAGCGAAAATCCTTTAGTTTTTTATTTCATTTCCATAATTGTCTTAATTAATCCTTTATTTATTTCCTTCCCCCTTCTCTTTGTCTTATCCTTCATTTTTCCTGTTTTGCACTTCTCCCATTACTTTTCAAATCCGAATTATCCGTTTAATGCGATTTACTCTTACCACCCGTCTCCCTCCTCCTCCTCCTCCTCCTCCTCTTCAGCTGTTGCCTTTGATAAAGAATACGCAATATATATCTCAGAACTTCATCACATTTACTGACGTCCTTCATCTTTTTTTTTTCTTATCCCAAATGGGAAAAAAGATATTTCTCTTGGTCGGTCATCAACGCTGTACAAAGATAGAAAAATAAAGGCATTTTGATTGCTCACACTTTCTGATGATAACGTCAAAAGATGTTATTAATATGAATATAATAACTGATCTAAAGATGCATTTTATGTATCAGATAAGAAGATTAATATCATTAGGACGACAGTGATAGACTTGAGTATAATGATGTTGTAGTACGGGAAAAGTGCGTATACTACAACCTGACGCACCCAAATACACACAAACATTATATATATATATTCTATATATATATATATATATATATATATATATATATATATATATATATGATAGTATATACATATATATATCTATATATATATATATATATATATATATATATATATATATATTATTAGTCAGAACATCTTGAAAGATATCGTTATTGACCTATATTATTGTGACGTCAAATACCTTGCAATCTTGACTAATATGCGGAGTAAAATTGTATTTGTTGTTCACCGAATAACGATCTCGTAAATATTTGGGATAAGACAGCAGCCCGCTTCGCCTTGTAACGTTCAGTCCTTATTGATGTTTGTTTCGATACTTGCGCCAGAAAACGCTTCCGACTGTAATCGCGTTCAGAGCAAAGGTTTTGCAGCGATTTGGTCGTTAAATGTCTCAATGCGAAAAGTTGTGTAAGATTAAAGGCCATTTGGAGAGCGATTCAAAGAAACGTATAGCAGGTTCTTCGGTGTGATCCCCTGGAAAACAAGGGGGACAGGTCTTTGGAGTTTAAAGGATATCTTTTTGTAATGATCACATTTTACTTCAATTTCTTTTTTGTTCAGTACTTATATAAGAACAGAATGTTCTTGTAAACCAGGAATGCACAAAATACTTGCAATATGAAGTACGCTACTAATGAGACATCCGTAAAAGTATCCGAACAGATTATCGCGGAGAGTAATTTTTGCATTGGGTTCGGCCTTGTTTCAGAAATCGAAGGATAAACAATAGAGCGTATTGTTAGGAACCAGGAAAATGTTGCCTACATGCAAAGCTGGACCTGATTTCTGCCCTCCACTTTACAATATACACGCGCACGTTATTAATATTCAGTTGTATTCATGTACAGACAAATGGACTTGAAGTTTACAATGCTAATTCTTATGTGTGGACGACTTTTGTTATTTGTTGCTGTTTCGAGTAATTTCGAACACCTATTACCGCTTGGCAATTTTATGAATAAAAGATACATTCTTAATAGGAAAAAAAAAAACAATTCCTAATACGGACTGCATAAAACAAAATTCTCCCTAAAAATTACAGCATTAAAAAGATGACACCCTTTTAAAAGATTATTCCCGGAAACTTAATTTCTAATCAAATGCAATAAAACCTTGATACAAAACTCGAAAATAAACCTTAACAACGAACACTTCCTTAACTGATAATCTCTCTCTCTCTCTCTCTCTTTGTGACGCTAGTATCAGTAACCATAATCACTCAGTTAATAAATCTCTCTGAACTATTACGCGTGACCTTTTCCTATATGCTAATGCAGTTTCCTAATTCGGTAGCATATCTGTATATTGTTCTTTCAGGGAGGTGAAACCTACTGTGTTCATCCAAGAATATCTGAATTATACACATGCACATACGTATACACAACATACACACACACACGCACACACACACACATACACACACACTAATATATATATATATATATATATATATATATATATATATATATATATATATATATATATATACACACACACACACACACACATATATATATATATATATATATATATATATATATATATATATATATATATATATATATATATGGTATATCATTGTGCGCGTGTTGTGCTCCAGCCCAATGCATAACTAACCTTTCTCCCCTTGCGTGTATTGTCCATCCTGATAATTTTCAGTGTTTAAAAGGACAATCCTTCATAAAGTAGGACTTATGGCTCCCGGAGTCCAGATATTTACCCTGTCTCTTTAGTAGGGCCTCCACCGGCGACGTAAGAAAAATCCAAACTTTCAATCGAGACGAAGCGTTGCCCGTTTTTCAAAGCCACCATGAATGTGGATATGCAGCCCAATGATGGGCCTTGATGCTGTATGGTGCAAATTTTGATCAGTTTTGCCGAGAGAGAGAGAGAGAGAGAGAGAGAGAGAGAGAGAGAGAGAGAGAGAGAGAGAGAGAGAGTAAAATGCAGTTTAAACTGCAGAGCGAAGATCTCTGAATACTTTTAGAATGAAATATACCGAATGATATTTTTCTAAACAAACAGTTGTATCTTTCAAATAGAACTAATTGAGGAATTTCCATTATAATAGATATTTCAAGAATAATTAATATAGATATAATCGACCACTGTTTTACTTACTCGTTTTTGAAGCATATACGCATAAAATGGAAAGTTTTGCAATTTAATAATTGTCATTGTGGATAGGAATGAACTGGTGGACATTCTTAGTCTACTCATGAGACTTAAGCAATTGCTTAATTTTATGGAAGTACGTAACATAATGGGATACGCTGTATACTAAATACTAGGAAGCAATAAACCATAGAAAGTGAAAAATTTAGTTTGGTCTTCTACTTAACTGACTTTTACATTTTCTATAGTAGGAGAGCATTTATTAGAAAATGGTTGCAGTATTTTATGTTAGACTAACTTAATACTGTGATAGGCGTCCAAACAATGTAGAATAATTCATATATTTTTATATAATTTAAAACACTTGGACAATAATGAACCTAATGTGAAGTGATTTTCACATATATAACCACCATAAGCACAACATGTTAAAAAGAAATATTGCTCAGCATAAACTCAAATATACCTAGAGGCGATGTCATACCTAAGCAAAAATAGATGCTTACGTCATAAAAGCAACTACCTTTTTAATGAGAGAGACCTGACACAAATTAGTTTTACCCAATTCTACAGTTAATTACAGTGGTTATTGGTATCATGATAATTTGTCATGTTTATAGGTACCTAGGCTAATACCTATACCTAAGGGTGATGGTAATGCACTAGGAACATGATTAGGCTACTTTTGTAACTTTAACAATGACTTAAATTTACGGAAGTAAGTACGGTTTTCATTTTTAGAGTAATGGGATCCGTCGTTTAATAAAATGACGTGTAAAACAATAAAGTATAGAATGTGAAATAATTAGATTTGTCTTCCATTTATTCTATTTTTACATTTTCTATTGTGTACGATCACGTAATAGAAAATGAACACTATATTTCATGACAAACTAATGTAATAATGACGGCTGTCGTAACGACAAAGAATAGGTACTTATATATTTTGATATACGTTAAAATAAACAGTAACAGGCATACGGTGCAGTGATTTTCATTAAAAATTTTCAGTTAAATGAATATACGAGGCCATTAGAAAACAACGGTAACAGTTTCGGCTGCAAAAAAAAAAAGAAAAAAAAAAATATGAAGGAAAACGATCGAAGTGTAATGTATTTGTGAAGACAGAATGGAACCATTTCTGTTAGTAATGCAAATATTACCGGATTTTAGCCATGGTATGTTGTTTCGCAATCTTGGCCTTAGACAATATACGTATAAATGGCGGGACATGTGCTTCGGCACTGGCTATGACCTAACCAAAACAACAACAACCTAACCTCTCCAAGGGCGCCGTGTCCTGACCTGGCTGCATTATCCCTCCAAGGCTGGGATGGGAAGTTTCGCCTCCTGGTCATTACAAGTAACATTGAAACCGAACAAGAGAACTGGTCTAGGCTACCAAATTTTCATTTTAAATCTAAACCTTTATGATTCCCAATACAGAAATTTATGCAAAACCACAAATGAAAAGGCTCACCTTATTAGAAATTACCGATTTCATCATTCTCTCTCTCTCTCTCTCTCTCTCTCTCTCTCTCTCTCTCTCTCTCTCTCTCTCTCTCTCTCTCTCTCTCTCTCTCTCTTTTAGCATTCCTCGAGTGCTTAATCGTAAAAGTGATTCAAATGGTCGTAGTAAGCTCGGTCGGAATGATAACATACGTTCGGGAGGTAGAAATTCATATGGAACGTCTTTCATTCACCGCTTCATGTCCTTCTATTTTGTAAGTTGGAACCGCTAAGAACAGCTACATCCGGATCAGAGCTCTGGTAAATGCGGCCAATTGAATCATTCCATTCTGATACGTTCTGATTGGTTGGATTTGAAAGAAAAAAGTAGGCCTAAGGCGTGACCTAGGTCAAGTAAATTCATCCGTGACTAGGTAAGACGGTGATCGGAGCCGTGCGTCACAGTACGGCTTTTTTAAGAACTACAAGAGTGATTTGGTTCGTGGTGGGATTTACGTCAAATTGGGATTTATGAAAATTTATTTTTTTCTGTAAAATCGGCTGTCAACGACTTTAAGGAATCGACCCGGTGAGCGAGTTTTAGGACACGCCCAACAACTTTTATTCTACACAATTTTCCATTACGAGATAGTGTTAAGGAAATGAAGGCCGGGTCCGTAGTTCTGCGAACTACCTAATAATAAGTTGCTTTGCTATTGATCATAATTGTAGCTTCCATAATGGACAAAACCCGAGTTGTCATATACATTGAATTCTATCGGTTTTTTTTTATCTGCCTGAATGAAGCAACTTATAATAAGTGTTAAAGCCACTTGCTAAAAAGCTTTTGTCAACGACTTGTGATGCGTAAAGAGGATAAAGTACTAGAAGCATAATTACCAAAGTTATATTTAGGCATGAAATCAGGCAAACGCACTGAGTAATTCACGAAAAAATGTAAGACATATCTATTAAAAAAAAAGTTACGACTTAGTACTAACTATTATAAAAGGCTATAAACCAACAATTAGACAAACCCGGAGAATAACGATAGTATCTGTCTAATTAATTAGCGCACATCCAAAATATGACTTAGTATGGGAATAGTGTTTCGAATAAGCAGAAAAGGTTAAAAAATGCAAATTAAGTCATGACTATGTTGTATCTCTAACGTACAGAGAGGTTAAATCCCCTCAAATTTGCTACAGTCAACAGAACTGTAATAGACGTTGAAATATCAAAATCTGTCTAAACGAAAGCAAATCCTCTTTAATAGTCCATCGTATCTACATCTTGTGATCTTTTATAATAAATATAAGTGTCACAACTAGAGTTTCAATATGCGAATCCTGAACGTTTTTAATGAGATTTCCATTGAAAGCATGCACATCCACAATGGAATTGGAGATAAGACTGAAACTTGTAAACCAGTTCACTGAATCATAGTAATTTTTTTTTTACCACTTGTCGGTATCAGCAATGTTGCCACTATACATGCCAAATCAGTATACATTTTGAACATGTCATGATAAAAGTAATTTCTGTATGATACAAATGTAACAGTACAATAAAAAGAAAGCGGTTTTTAAAGGATTAATCACAATAAATTTGTATGAACTGTGTACAGGGATTTAAGCTTCTTGGCCTTATGAATACATATACAAGCGTTTTAAACACACAACCACACACAAAGACACACATACACACACACACACATATATATATATATATGTATGTATATATATATATATATATATATATATATATATAAATAAATATATATATATATATATATATATATACATATATATATATTCGTATGTATGCACGCAAATTTCCTTTTGCTTTATCTTTTATGGAGGAGGTGAAGCTAATTAGTTTTCAGCAAGTCTCTATGGGTCAGGTTCCGAGACAGAAGCTCTAATTCTAGGTGTACTATTGGGAAATAGGCTGAGAGCAATCTATAAAACGGTGCCCACTTTGCTGATTTTTAACCTACAGATGTGGCCGGTTGGTTTGCAAATCCATATCACACACACACACACACACACACACACACACACACACACATATATATATATATATATATATATACATATATATATATATATATATATATATATATATTATATATATATATATATATATATATATATATATATATATATATATATATATTATAAAATTAACCATAGCATAAATTTTGTCATGGTTAGAATCCACTCTTTTTCCCTTTTACCTCTTAGGCCTGTGCTGGAATGTGCATTTGTTTTCTGAGCAGAAAAATTTACTGATAACCGTAATCACTGTACAGAACATCATCTTTGAACGAGAGTATTCATCCTTTGACCTCCAGTTTTCTTGTGGGGCATGGAAATGAGAATAGCTCTTATCTTTCCTTCGATTTCAGATCATTTCCTTGTAAATGTAATAAACAAACTTCCAAGTGCTGAACTTTTGGCTTCCCGTTATATTTGCAATTTTCCTCTTGTTTCCAATCGACTGCGCGTTCAGAGTTGCTGCAACACGTATTGTCCAGTTTCTCTTTTAATAGACAGAGGAAGCAGAGTAGTCAATCAGCGCTTCTCTTTTTATCCAGAGGATGATGCAAAGAGCTGAGAGATAAACTCCCACCTGGAAGGGGATCATCATCTCTTAATAGAGTAGTCAGTCAGCGCATCGAGGCTTTGACGTTGCTTAAACGTTTTTCCTTTTTAATTCGTGGATGAATAATTCTTTAGAAAGAAGTGTTTATAAAAGCAACCAAGTCGAGCTAGAAATCATTAAAGTCCTCGGCAAAGTCTAGCTTAAACTTTGCAAATTTCCTCAAATAAATAGGATATAAGAGCAAGTGAACTAAATTTCTGACTAGCACTACGAATGTACTTTAATCAAAAGACACAAGACGAAGTAATATATCCAAAAGTTCATGGAAGGCTCAGTAACGTCCGTAGAGCTAAAGCCTGGCCAAAGTTCAAGAAAGTTGTTTGAAATCATCTAATGAAAAAGAAACAAAACTATGCTAAAAGATTTTTAAGTTTAGGTAAGTCTTCTGCAATGCACTTGAACAAAGGGAAATAGCATGTCGTAAACGGTATCCATCTGTTTTAATGAACAAATGACAAATCTTTAAACAAATACCGTCTAGATTTCTGCTTAATTTGCTTAAAGAGGCATATAGACAAACGTTGAGATATTTACAGAATTATCTAGAAATATATATATTTAGAGTTAAATATTTCAGTTTTCACTATTGCTGTCCTGCACTATGTAAACAAGGAGGTTAGATGAGACTCAAGTCCCCAAACTAGTAGGAGAGAGAGAGAGAGAGAGAGAGAGAGAGAGAAGAGAGAGAGAGAGAGAGAGAATTACAACTCGACGAAGTACGATCACTATTTTATCTCTCTTTCTTAATTTTTCCTTTCTTACACCACGAGCTACGAGCATCACTCGACTAAGAACCGTATCGTCGATTAGCGCCTTCGATAGGCCTTAGACCAAACTGCATTCTGAAGTAAACGCGTCGTTACCGTTCTTTTCTTCGCTCGGTTTGATGCCTGAATAAGGGCACTTTGCTTGTGAGCCGTGTGTAGCAGCATTATGACACGGCGACCAGAAAGAGAGAGAGAGAGAGAGAGAGAGAGAGAGAACGTACAACCTAGGGCGCACACATTTCTCTCCCGGCGCCAGTCAGAAAAAAAAGTAAATAAATAAGAGATTGGGGAGAAGGGAGGGGTGAAACAGACGTCCCTTGAAAGAAAATTGGGAGAGAAAATAAAAAAAAACGTAATTTCCATTTGTTTTCTTCTCTATATTGACAGGGCGCGGTGGAAATCCTATATATGCGTGTCGTTCCGGGGACAGTGATCAACAGGAGGCGAGCAATGGTTGATTAACACTATACAACTCCCAATCTATAACCCATTCAGCAGTGGACAGTGTTGACAAGGCCAGTGGTGATGGGAATATAGGGTTTGGATGAGGGGGAGAGGGAGTCTGAAAGGGTGTTGACACTGAGGAGGCCGGGGGTCCGGGGAGAGGGGTGGGGATGGGGCCCACAGGACTATCATGCACACCTGAGGCCTCTCTCTCTCTCTCTCTCTCTCTCTTCCTTTCTACCGTCGAGAGATGGCGGAGCGGTTCAGTCTGTTTTTTTTTTTTTTTTTTATTCTTGAAAATTACTCACGCATGCCATTCACTTTGTTGTATTCATCTCCACATGCATAGGAAACAAGGTAAAGATCTTCAACTGGTGATCGTTATTATTTTTTTTTTAACGATAAGTATAATAGATGACAGGGAGATTTTGAGACATATTTTGCATCACTTTGCAACATCTGTGTTTCATAAACAGAATTTGTTATGTGTGTGTGTGTGTGTGTGTGTGTGTGTGTACACAATAACAGTTCAGTTCCAAATCGCCACCAACAACAAAAAACATTAATGGTCGAATGATGGTCATACATACGGTAAACGAATGGATACTCTATGATTTTTTTATTTATTTATTGCTATTTGTAATCAGAAAGCTCCGTAACTTTGTGACATTCCTTGCTAAATCCTATGGATTTTATTGTCCTTTTACTGTCAATTTTTAATTTAAGATTTAATACTTGTTAATCCTCTTACGCAAGAAAGCCCTTCTCAGCTTTTCAAAGCAAAGTTCTCGGAATTTTTCAGGCTTCTTACATTTTCTCCAGCTAATAATATTCAGTTTAACAATGGCTGCATTGTAAGCTACTTGTTCCGATAGCGAGTGAATATCATCAACGAATCAGCAATCCACATGTAGAGGCGATTTGTTATTTAAACGACCGTGGAGTACCGAGTAATCCATTCAGCTGTATACAATGGCTGGCCTCCAGAATGCCGTCTGATTTTAGACCTCTCGTGTGAATCAGCTGGGCTGCTATCGTTCATTGAAGGGGAAACATTTTGCTTTAATGTTAATAACATACCCTACGTCGGTATTTTTTTTTAAGAAAAAACTCATGGGAAACGAGCGGGTGGGTACATTATTTTCTCTAGGAAGTTACTCAACTATACTAACACCTAAAAACTGCAAGTATATTACATACACACTTTTTTTTTTTACCAGTAAACCGTCGCCTTCGATTTCCTATATGTTTACTCGGAGTATTGCAAATAGAGCTTAGAATATTCAGGAATTGCGAGTATACGTGCAAAATAGGAGTAAATAGCGCAATGTGCTTGTAGGAGTTCGATGCACTGCTGGCGAGACTGTTTTTGGTTACGAAAGTAGCATGGCCTGACATGCTGTTGGTTTTCTCTAGAAGCACTCGCTGTTAGCGCTGGCAAAAACTGACCACAGCTGATGGTCGAAAGCTATAAGTTCCTGTGCAAGAAATATATATTTTAAACTTCAGAAGGATTTTACATCATTGTGGATTGTATCCCCATTTACCTAGATATATAGGTAGACTGATGTTCACCACAGTTTGTCTACTGTTTGGTCTGTATCAACCGCGGAATCGAGCAATGAATTCTAAAATGGATAAATCATAATTGCCATTCGTATTCTACGTTGTTTGTTATTCACAAACTGTCGAATAACTGAGTCGCATATCTCCGTTACACTTCGACACGGAGCCACTAACAGTGGAAGCTAAAAATAGGTTACGACAGAATAGATTATCTCCACTCTTATGGTTTTGTTTTGTTCCACAGCCCAGGGAAGAATATAACCCGTTAGACATGAATTGACGTATACTTGGTAGGCGAATACATAATAGAATGATTCGCTCTACCTCGGAATTAATATATTTTCATATATGTTAACTGAAGGGAGATTTTTTAGTCGATAAGAACCATCGGACCCAACAAATTTAGGACGCACAGTGAAACCTAAACCACACCGCCACCGCAAGAGGGTATAAGTTTTTGCCGCCTCTCAACTACAAATCGACTAAAAACTTCCCCCTCGGTTAACATATATGAAAACATATTAATTCCGAGGTAGAGCGAATTAGATATTAAAGGACATTTGTAGCTCGATGTATGTATATGAATCACGGTAATCTGATATGACTCATAATAGAATGAATAATGAAATATTAGCTGGTGAAGGAACAACGTCAGTAGGAACATAAAGAGGTGTTAAATGGGATGAAGACAGAGAGAACAGAGGAAAGGTAATTGATGATAAAAAGACAAGTTAGAGGGCTGGATACCATGTTGAAGTCAATGAGAGAGAGAGAGAGAGAGAGAGAGAGAGAGGACGTCTATTACGATCAACATATACAAACGATTTATCGAGTCGACTATTCTTAGTCCATTATCCAAACACGACAACTCTAATGGCAGAATATTTTGTCAGCAAACCCGGTGAAAAGAGGAGTTATTAGGGGAACATTCTCAGAAGTGAGCCTCACACAAACTAGTTTCCTCGTGCAAAATTTAAACTTCAGTGAACAAGGAAATTAAGGAGCAATTTTACTCAGCATTGTTCATAAAGTTCACAGCTTTGTATCTTGTCAGGTGCTTTCTACCTCGGATGGGATGCATATAAAGGTAGGTACGAGAGAGAGAGAGAGAGAGAGAGAGAGAGAGAGAGAGAGAGAGAGAATTATGCAACGGTAATGTCTGTACTAATATCCTTCTTTTCTAATGCATAACCTATAACTTGCGATTTTAGTTGAAGTGAAAACAAGCAAAAAATGCACCGTTCTTTGGCGCAATCGAGTTTTCTGAACAGAGTATAATACTCTATGAAACTCTCAGCCATGGCTCATGAAACTCTCAGCAGCCGGGGCCTGTGAAACTTTCAGCCACGGTCCGGTGCTGGCCTGTGTTGTTGGCACCTATAACGGTGCCAGACGCATGATCATAGTTAACTTTAACCTTAAATAAAATTAAAACTGCTGAGGCTAGAAGGCTGCAATTTGGTATGCCTGATGATTGGAGGGTGAACGATCAACATACCAATTTGCAGCCCTCTAGCCACGGTAGTTTTTTAAGATCTGAGGGTGGACAGAAAAAGTGCGGAGGGGCAGACAAAGCCTTCTCAATAGTTTCCTTTTACAGAAAATTAAGAACATGTTAGTTTAACGCCAAGACGAGTGACATCATACTGAACAAGTATGAACGCCATAACTTTGAGTCAATGCATCTTGTTACGTTCAGTAAAACAGAGAAACATCTTGATATCAGTTTTCAAGGTTGCCTCAAAAGGAAATGAAATACGAAGGATAAGCAAAAGGTTCATTTAAAATTTGAGAGAGAAGCCATACTCTTTGAAGACTAACTTGATTTCAGAAAGGTATCGTTGCTGTCCAGCAATATTTTAATCATAAAGATTTCTCTGGAAGCTAAATAAACCAACAAGGAAATGGATTTATTGAATGAAATAATAGATTTTTTTCATAAAATGAAGACCGTCAACTCGGATATTGAACAGTGAATGTAGCTCGATCCCAGTCTGAAGTGAAGTATATCATGCAATAAAAGTCTGCAAGCACACTCACTTACCTAGAAACATACAGCTATACACACACACACACATTATATATATATATATATATAGTATATTAATATATATATATATATATATACATATATATATACCAGCCTTTTTGTTTTTTGTTTTTGGTGTTGTAAGGTTCTTTCTGCTTTAATAATCTTGTTTGCCACTCTTATACATTATCTGTTGCATGGTAAGGACATTTCAATTACTTGCCTGTATTCCTTATCTATTTCATCATCAATGTGTTCAGGGCTACGTATACGTAATGCTCAGAAAAATATAGATGTGAGCACTAATTTCTTAACTTTATTGCTTTGGCCAGAATAAAAATGCACTTAGGCAGAAATATTAAGAGGCCTTCTGTAAAACTGTATTTACCACATTACGAGTTCTATGTGCTAGGAATCCAAAGAGGGTAGGCACCCATCCTTTTCTATTTCAATAGTGAATTTAATTGATGGTTATTTCATCCATATTAATCTCATTTATTTTATTTTATTTTTTTATATGTATGTTTATAATGATTTCTTTTGCGAGGTAGACTCTAGCGTTTTTTTTTCACTCTTCTGCATTCGTGACAGCCACACCAATGCCTGGGTCTTCATATTATCAACTTTGGATTTCTGATAACTTGGTTTTTAAGTTCACGAGTCTGATACGACTGATAATTTCAGAGTTTTTAATTTTTTTTTTATCTAGCCCTTGCATTGTTTTTCCCGCAACCTTACCATACAGCTCATCTTAAAAAAATATTGTTGACTTACGAATCATGCTGTTCATGTCTATTAAGAATGTGACATCATGATGTTTGTATCTTCGAAGAGTGTAGGGTTGTTTATTCCTTTAACTTCAAAAGGTTTTAGTTTTTAATCTGTGCGGTCACATTGTTCAACCCGTTTTCTTAGTTTGCCTTTCACTTTCCTGCATTATTTTTTCTATCCCTCATGCTGGTATTGATCAATTCAATTTCTATTCCCTGTGTCCCAGTTGTCAACTGATAGAGTCATTTTCCAGAAAGCTTGCAAATACCGGCTAGTAATAGATTTGTTAAACCATATGTCGATTTAAAAAAAAATGAATGAAAACTGTTCGCCTAAAACCGCGCTATCACTGGCATTTGTTGACTATTGTCAGCCTAAAGTCGATTTTGTTCTTGGAGTTATGTATTCTGTAAGAGAATCAGTGACCCTGGTAGCCGTCACGCCAGATAATTAACATTCAGTCAATCAGTCCTTGGCCATTAATGTTCTGTTGTCATTTTCAGTCGACATTCATTGCCAATGTAGCATTTATGTTCCTTGTAGGGGAATCATCGACCTCGGTAGCCGCAACGCCAGATCATTTACAATTACTCAGTCGGTATTTGGTCACATAGATGTTATCGACCATTATCAGATCACGGTCAAATATTTTATGGTTGTGACCCCACATAATTCACATTCATTCATTCAATTCCTCCAGAAGAAAGCTGACTAGAGTGGGATTTCTGCAGCTCACTGTGCGCGGTCCTGAAGGTTCATTGCAAGGTCCCAGATTCATTTTCGTGTCTTTAACTTTTCGTCCGTTTCCTATAGTTTTTCTCCCACTTAATTATTACTCTTGGCCACCCCAGTGACATTTTCGAATTGTGACCCAGCTAAGTGGAGAGAGTATTTAGTCATAGTAATTACGTTCTTTTGATATCATTAACTCGGGAGTTCTTGTCTGGTTGCCTGCCTAAACTTATCCTGTTCCCCCTGCTTTGTTTTTCGAAATCAATGAGGTTCAATTTAGCAAAGCGAGGAATTCTGGCTTAAAATGAACTGCGCAATTCCAGCTGATTCTGTATCAGGAGGAACTCTGCTCAGGAAATGTTCCAGATTTAACAACTGAATGGGTCTGTTTCGCAGTCCATAATCGAACATATTTTTGGCGATAATAACATTTGATTTTACTGAGCCATCCAGATTAAGCTCTGAAAGTCCACCATCAGCTCGAGTATCATTCTGATTTCTCAGGTCTTCTTCCCTAATCTCATTCTGCCTTTCATTGCCCAACGGCTCACGTACTTTTGTTCGAAAGTAGTTTGTCAGCTTTTCTGCCAGCCGATTTAGAGCCGGAGAAGCAAAGCATTTAGTCGTATTATCTCTTCCAGCAACGTGTGAAATAGTTAATAGTGGGGTTTGTGGTTTATAGGGAAAGAAAATTGACCAAAACTATCTTTTATATGCAAAAGCGAAAAAATGGAATTCCGTGTCATTCTCCAAAAATATTTGAAAGAAAAAAAGACCAAAGTCTAGCTTGTTAATGTTTTGAAAATTCAAGGGCGGCTGAGTCCATGCTACAATTCGTCCAGTTCATTTTCTTAGACATTTACACTCTATTATTATTTATTATTATTATTATTATTTTATTATTATTATTATTATTATTTATTATTATTATTATTATTATTATTTGTAATTTTTATACAGCAGTATGTATATGAAAACTGCTATATCTATCTACTTGTACACATGCACACACACACATATATATATGTGATATATATATATATATATATATATATATATATATATATATATATATATATATATATATATATATATATATATATATATATATATATATATATATATATATGATATATATATATACATATATACATTGTGTGTGTTATCCGTTTCAACACCTCTTTCGCACCATCAAAGCAACTCTTCCGTTTAATTCCAAAAGTTCAAAATTACGCATATTTTGTTTCCAGTTTATCGTCATCAATTCTCTCCACATAAAAAAAAAAAAAAAAAAAAAAAAAAAAAAAAAAAACTCAAAACACTTCGCCACCGGCCTCTTCCCCTTTCATCTCGGGTAATAACTCATACACTATGCACACATTTATTCTTTACAACAGGATCCACCTTTTCATTCAGTATCTGAACATCAGCTTTACCTATTTTTATTCCTCTCTCTGGGACATTCGAACAATAAATCAAAACTATATTAGTTAGATAGCTGTGGTGGGTCTTAACTGGAGAGGTTCTGGGAACCAGTAAGCATACACATCCTGGAGCAATCTCATATGTTTATACAAAGATACATATATATGCATACATACATTATCATGATATACATACAATAATATATATTATATATATAAATAATATATATAGATGTATATATATCAGAGAGATATATCTATATATATACAGATATATAATATATATATATATATATATATATAATATATATATATACATGATATTTATCTACACATACATATATATACTCGGTTATATATATGTGCGTGTGTGTAAGTGTATGTATTTATATATACATGTACACACACACCACCCACACACACACACACACACACACATATATATATATATATATATATATATATATATATATATATATATATATATATACATATATACGTATATATAATGTATGTGTGTGTACATTATAATATAAGGAAAATAAAACAAGCTGTCAATTGTAATAAGCATCATGATTCATTTTATCTCCATATCAATAATATTCACACGGTTACTTTTTTTAGGTGAGGATGAAGCTCGTTGATTTGGTGAAAGAAATAAAAAAAACGACGAATTCTATCTTATATACACAGATAAGAAAATACTTCAAGAAAATATGATCGAGTTGCAAATTGCAAAATTGTCATCGTGCCGACGAACACTGGGGTATCTTCTATCCACGGCTACGTTCAGTAAGGCTTAGAAGTCAGCGGAAAAATGTTCCATGCTCCGTCTTCGACTTTTACTATATATATAGCTGCGTTCCATGAAAACTCCTTTTTCTAGCACATGAAGAGATATTGTCTTGGGAACAAGATAAGCTTATGAACGGCATGTTCTCACTGTTATTTACTTACCTTCTCAATAAACCAAAAGAGAAGGTTATCGTCACTCGCGGATGTAGGAGATGAACACCCATCTTGTTATGTCTTGCAGGTCGAATCATTATCAGTCATCGATACATCCTCAACGTGACTTTTATATCAGCACAGCTGTTTATTTTGGTCAAGTCACTTGGCTGCATATCTGAGTTCGTTACTCCTATAAAACATGAACATTCACATTGTGATTTCGAGTGGCAAATAACAGTAGCGTTTGTTTAAGAAAAATAGAACTTGAATCAAGTGATAGCCTTTGTCCTTGAGGATGGCTAAGGAACACAAATGCACTTAGGTTACATAACTTGTTCTGTTATTTTGTAAATTTAATCAATATGCCTCATGCTTTATTCGGATTCAGTGTTACAAAGGCCTTGAATATGCTCATTTCTGTTGCTAAAATCACTTACTGTTTTTTTTATGATTTCAGATCAATAACTTTTTCATTCCAAAACTATGGGGAAATCTTATGAATTGCCGGAGGGAAGGATAGAATCAAACAGAAAAAAATGTGGTTTTTAAATGTAGCTGAATATTTTGGGAGAAAAGCCCAAACACAAGAGATTGCAAGTCATGCTGCTGTGTGACTTCCCCAGGGGGAAATCTTATGAAATGGTGGAAGGAAGGAATGACTGCCATTGTAGCTAAGCTAAATGATGAGGGGAAGTTACAGTGCACCTAAGTGTCTTTCTGCGTCTGCATTTAAATTTAATGCTAAGTCTTCGATTACAAATAATGAATCGTTCTTATAATGGTTTGCAATTTACTTTTGATTTTAATTTACACACACTCACACATATATACGTATGTGTGTTTGTGTGTACGTATGTGTGCGTATGTGAGTACATGTGCGTTTGTACATGTATGTGCTGAGAGAAAGAGAAAGGGAAGGAAAAAAAGAAAGAGATATTTGAATATAGTGTAATATTCGGTGTCTTCAAAATCATGTAATTGATAGTCCGTTGCCATGCAAGCACCCATACAGAGCAAAAATGAAAGCAGTATGAAAATCGGCTTCTCAGTCCAATTAGCACTCTTTCAGTATTTCAAATATTACGAAAAGGGTGATTAGCTGCTCAAGGAATTTATATGCCGGATTTTATTTCTCATTAATTCATTCCTTAGTCGTTGTTTGGCTTCTTTCAGCATCAAAATTGCTAAAATGTCATAGAATTACTCGCGTGGATTCGTCTATAGGGTTATGAAATGTATCTCCAACGCCTTATTAGGTATGAATCTGGGGCATGGATTACTTTTAGGAACTGAATTTAGTCACCTTTCTCGTTCAGAGTAGAATATATTAAAATTTCAGTAAGATTTGCTTATCCTGCAGTTAGATCAACAGTTCTCAACTGAAGTGTCCTTGGGAAAGAGATGAAGTGGTAAGAATGGCTTACAATGAGAAAAAGGGGAATTTTAAGAGACGAGCCACGAAAAGCGAAAGGAATGAAAACATAATGGAAACATAAGGGATTAAGAAGCAGGAGAAACGATCTTAGAAGCGACCGCTATAGAGAATAAGGATGAAAAATCAAATGCGTTAAAAAAGTTAAGGATATCTTAGTTTAACCAGACCACTGAGCTGATTAAAAGCTCTCCTAGGACTGGCCCGAAGGATTCCATATTTTAACGTGTCTAGGAACCAACTGTTTACGTAGCAATGGGACCTACAGCTTATTGTGGGATCCGAAGCTCATTACATCGAGAAATTGATTTCTAATCACCAGAAATACATTCCTCTGATTCCACGTTGCCAGAGCCGGGAGTCGAACTCTCGACTACCGAATCGGTAGGCGAGCACGTTCCCACTCGTCGAACGAGGATAATGAAGACTTAAATGTGAAAGATGAAAATTCTTAGATACAGCAGTGTAATTTCTAAGGATGAAAATGATTTGGCTTGGTTAGTGCTGGGTTTAAGGAGGAAAAATGAAAATAGTCACGGACCGACAGTGAAAAACATAAGAATGATTGATGGCAAAGGAGAAGGGAATTTTAAGAATGATGATTAAAACCTGTACCTAAAATTCTATTAAAAAAAGTATGGGGTACTGGCAGAAACGAATGCATTATTCATTTTTTTTACTAATTTTACTTCTTATTTATATATTCCCCCTTCTCTCCGCTTTTCTCTTTAATTGCTTGAGGATTTTCTAATCTGAAAAAGAATGTTGAATAATGATAACAACAACAACAACAACAACAACAACAACAATAATAATAATAATAATAATAATAATAATAATAATAATAATAATAATAAATATAATGCTTAACCAGGAATCTAAGAAAATGTTTAAAGATATCATAAGTAACAAGTCGTAACTATTTCATTTACGCTGCGAGAAATAAAAAAAGAAATTGACAGATTTTATTCCATCAACTGCCGTCACAGTGGCAACGGTCCTTGACCCTAAGGGTGAACGATGCAAAACTGAACTGTAAATAAAAACGAAAAACTAATTATTTTTTCAATATAGGATAAATTATGAAAATTAAAGTTTACTTACAAAAAGCCTAAGACTTTCAGAAGGATTATTGACAATCATATTGGAATTGGGGTATTGTAGTTCAATTCTTCGCTATGGATTAGGAAGTATTAGAGTTAAAGTGTAGGTTTATAATATAAGGTATGCGGTATTTTGTTCAAATCTTTTTATTATTGAACTACTAAATCTTAATTAGTTTATTTTTGTAATCAAACTGGCATCATCTTTACATCAAGCATATCTCGTCGTTTTTTAATCAAATAAAAGAGATTACTTTCTCTTTTAGTTAGTCACAGGTAATCATTTGCTTTTTTTTCTGACCTAATGTTGTGGGAGACTGGAAGCTAGAGAGAGAGAGAGAGAGAGAGAGAGAGAGAGAGAGAGAGAGAGAGCCTAATTAGTAAAAAAAGTAAGAATTTTACCATTTAACAGCAACGCAGTAAATATCTATATTCTTAAAATAAAACGAGAAAGTTATCCGGCATAAAGATCGACTTTCTTTCGGTCCAGAGGCTGTCCAGCCAATCTGTTCTAATTTTCAGCGAATAGCCCATGTTAATTTCCGAGCCTCGAATTTGCATCATGTCGTCCAGGAAGAGTGCAATCGATAAAAGAATCCACAGAAAAATATAAGAGCGGATGCAAAAGCAATGACGTCACTGCAAAGTTGCCATCTCGCGCCACGGTGCCGACACAAAAAAGTCTGTGACTGTGACATGATGTGGAGAAAGTTTCCAGTCCTTTCTTTCTGGTGCTGTTTCGGTCTTTTCAAGCCCACCCACACGCCCACATTTGCATGTACTCGCACGTAAGCTTGAGAGAAAGAATACATTTACACATTCAGATTCTGTCTGTACATCCAAAGCACTGAAAAGTTGATTTACAAAACACAGTATCTTCATTGTTTTGATGCGTCCGCTCGGCACCTCTGTCTTTTCACTTTGCTGAGCTCACAGAAGTGTCGCCGTCGACAGCTGCGCCAAGTAGAACGATATTAACCTGTGGATGAGAATAGAGACATCAGTGTTCCTTGTGACATTATGAGGCTCCCTAACAGTAGAGCCTTAAATACCAATGAAAAAAAGTCTAATGTGCGCATGCGCAAGTCAGTATATCACTTCTCTTGAATGCTATTCAAAATATTCCTTTTTCATGAGGCAGCTTGAAATCATAGATATCTGATTAAACTGAAACAGACGTTCAAAGATGCATAAAAAATATAGTGGCTTCATGATATCCTTAATTGCTTTTCTTGTAATGCATACACTATCCAAATTCATCTAACATCAAATATTTTAGTCCTTGGTCAATTAGCAGGTGTGGTCTCCCTGAGATGTAAACAAGATTGGGTGCCAATTCTGAGAGAGAGCAATGATTTCTCCTTAATACCCTCTTCTCTAGATGAAATAATCTCAGTTTCATGTCTTGGCTGATGATACAACACTTCAAAGAATGACAAGCGTCAAGAGACTGTTAACCAAATGGCGAAAATGCTGTTTACGACCTTGCTGAAAAGCTTTTAAGACAATTGAGAAAATGCATTCAAGGACGAATTCTAGATTCTTCTGGCCAAGATGTTCATTTTTACCAATCAAGTTTATGAAATAATATTAAGCAAGCTATCAAAAATGTTATTAATCGAACTTTCAAAATGCTGTTAACTTAGCTGTTGAAATGTGCATATCCGAACGGCTAATATTTTGTTTACCGAGGTGACGAAATTATGTTGATCATGTATCTGTAATGGTTGCTTTTCTGAAAAAAAAAAACTTACAGGGTTTCTACCTGGGCATTTAAACACGTTTATTGTCCCCTTTTAACGTACTGCCTTAAGAAATTTGGACTCAGCTTCCGAAATTCATGGTGAGTTTGAAGTGGCGTAAGTTCTGGTTTGTGTAAAATTGTAACTCGAAGAGGCAATCTGCTAAGGGCTACCAAAAATAAATAAATAAATAAAACCCTTCTCGTCTGTCACTGCTTTGGGAAAGATTTAATTCTTGTAACAAGGCAACAGGCCTCCCATTTTTGTCAAAAACGTCAAGGACAACAGACCTGATACACAATCGTTGTAAGATGATGATAGGCCTGGCTAACAATACTTGTACAAAGACTATGGGTCAAACAGCCAATCATAGTACATGGAAGACAGGGCCAAACACGATTTTTTTTTTTTTATCCCAGTAACACCTAGTGCCTTCCAAGAGCTTATTGTTTTCAATGACTTAGGAACTCGTCTTTGAATATCTTTATGAAAAAATTATTTTATACAGACAGCTTAGTTCGACATTAAACCTAAAGTACTTTTGGTCAGATGGCTTTGATCATTTAATAAATGAATGAATAGTGAATCAAGAAAAGAGTCGAAAATGTCGGCAGAGACGAATGAGGAATTACATCGTATCTTGATAATTCCATTTCGTCCTTTCACACAAAAGGGGTTTTAAAATGATTTAATATAATAGATTGTCTTTTCTCGTTTGTTTCAGCTCTATGTTGCACATATAAAAGACACACAGACACACATATATATATTTATTTATTTACATATATGAACTACAGGAAAAATGAAACACTGAATGTACATTCCCTGTGGGTACACGTGAATGTGTGTCACATATCGATGTAATTATGCACATACACACATATATATAATTATATCAGCCTCAGTACATACAAGCATACTTATGCTATCTAGTAAATAAGATTTCCCATATGACACGGCATTCTCGTGCTGTGGTTTATAGGGCGGTTCCAAGGAGACTGGGGGAGTGGATAGGCCTTGGGATATCATATTAGTCGGGTCTTGGAGGCTGGGTAGGATGTGGCTAGAGATTATGTTAGCAAGGGGGTGCCTTATTATGTTGGTAGGAGCTGGAGAAACCAGGATATCAAGAGCTTGTGAGAACATGTTAGCAGCGGACTTAACAGATAATTTTAGTAGTACGTAAGATCACGTTAGTAGGAGATCAGTAGATCATGTTAGTAGGAGCTAAGGAATCAGACTAATGGGAGCTTGTGACAACTTGTTAGTAACGGACTTAACAGATCATTTCAGTAGTACGTAAGGTCATGTTAGCAGGAGATGGCAGATCATGTAAGTAGGAGCTAAAGAAATCAGACTAATGGGAGATTGTGAGAACATGTTAGTAGTGGACTGAATGGATCATGTTAGTAGTAAAAAACGATCATGTTAGTAGGTCATGTCAGTAGTAAAACAGATCATGTTCGTAGATCATGTTTGTAGGAGCTAAAGAAATCAGACTAATGGAAGCTTGGGAGAACAATCATGTTAGTAGTACGTCAGATCATGTCAGTAGGATATGGCAGATCATTTTAGTGGGAGCTCAGATCATGTCAACTGGAGGTGGAAGTCAATGTTATCTGGGGCATAGGAAGATCACGTCAGTTAAAGGAACGAGAGAGAGAAGAAGAGAGGAGAGAGAGACGAGAGAGCGGGAGAAGAGAGGAGAAGATGGGGGGGCGGGGGGGGGGGGGGGGGGGGGGGGAAGGGGGTTTAGGGCTGGGATCACGTCCAGAGCAGTTGGTCGGGTACGGGGGGGAGGGGGGGGGGGGGAGGGGGGGGAAGGTAGCGGGGGGGGGGGAGGGAGGGGGGGTGGGGGGGGGAAAGGAAAATTAGATTGAGTACGATTTGGAAGGGAGAGGCTTATCAATAATGGCCTCACAAAAGAAAAGATCCCAGCATCGTTTCCGAAGCGCTTTCATGCAAACATGTCCGACGGACGAGAGAGAGAGAGAGAGAGAGGGAGAGAGAGAGAGAGAGAGAGAGAGTTAGGTCCCTCCGAAAAGATATTAAAACTTTCTCTCTTTTCGATTCGTCCAGACTTTCTCCTTCTTCGAGATGTTGTGTGTTCGCTGTTATTGATGCTGACGAATAATACCGGATAATGCTACCGGAGGAATCGCTTTCGAGGAGTTTATCCTCTCTCTCTCTCTCTCTCTCTCTCTCTCTCTCTCTCTCTCTCTCTCTTGAATCTCCATGACAACGCAAAAGTGGGGAAATAGCTTTGGAATGTGGGTGCTTTATCATTCTTAGAGAGATCCAAATTCAATATACCAAATGTTTTACGGAGAGGAAACACAGTGTATTAAAGGATAATAAGAAGAAAAGAGCTGAAACCTGATTAAAGGATACTGCGTAGAAAATTCCAATCCCAACACAGTATCCCCGTGCAGTGCACCTCACGGGGTGCACTGTAGGCATTACTCAAGATCCTTTGCAGCGTCCCCTCGGCCCCTAGCTGCAACTCCTTTCGTTCCTTTTACTATACCTCCATTCATATTCACTTTCTTCCTTCTTGCTGTCCAATCTCTCCTAATATTTGTTTCACAGTTCAATTGCGAGGTTTTCCTCCAGTTAACATTTCAAACCTCTCACTGTCAATTTCCGTTTCAGCGCTAAATGACCTCATAGGTCGCAGAGCTTCGCCTTTGGCCTAAACTCTATATTCCATTCCAACTTGGTATACCGTATAGAATGTAAGGCGAAAAAGAAATGGAAGGAAATGTAAGAAAAGAAGGAAGGGAATTTCCCCACTTTCTAAATGAGAAAAGAGAAGGAAACCCAAGAGGAGAGAGAACCTCTATATCAGGTCGCAGTCATCTCTTCAGGAGCTTCTAATCTCTGACGCGCCAATCTTCTTGCGGAAACGAAACCAATCACGTCTGAAGGGATTTCGACCTTCGAGCCAACCGACCCAGTCCTTCTTCGGAACTCGCTCCCGACCTTTGCATTTCCAGAATAGTTTAACCGGCTTCCTTCTTCTTCGTCTTTGCCTTAATAGTTTCAGTATTTTATTAATTTTATTTCAATGGTAGTCTACTAGTAACCTAATTATTTAACGGTCAGTAACCTTCTTAAAAAAATACAGCCTCATATGTCAAAATTGTAAGTTATTTATTTTTATCGATAGCTGGGTTAGTTTAAAAACTCCATACTTTTTATTTTGAATAATTTCTTGGCGCAACCTGTAGTGAAGATTACCCAGAATTCATCGGACATTCGATAATAATTGAAATGTCTCCTCAAGTAACCTGTACTATATATTGTCAATTGTACTAAATATTTAACTGTCATGGCCCATGGGCCATTTTAAGAGGTTGGCCCGTGTGATTCATCATGAATCCTTGTCTTTTTTATAATATTTAAATTATTAAGTGCTGTATATGTAAAAGTAAATGTAGAATATTGTTCCTCAACATAATATAGCAACAAGATAATGTATTGTGTACATTGGATAGTTTAAGTAAAAGATAAAAAAAATTAATCACTGTCTGGCTGCCGTGTCCTGGGTCCTGATCTACTCGTACCTTCCTTGTAGGGATTTAGGAAGACTTGCTAGTCTCAGCCTTTTAATTCTTTACTAATTAAACAGGCCATAGAGAGAAGTAACAGAAAGCCTTCTTATCTAGAAAAAACAGAAGCAGAAGAGAATTTCAAATCCTGGCAGTGAAGGAAAATATACATTCACCGAATACCTGCAGTCCGGAGATGACGGATTTCCTCCTGACGGTGAGACACAGACGTATGTCTCAAGAAAAAGAGCGTCCTGAATTACGAACGACATAGAAAATGAAGAAGAGTTGATGCCTCGTCTTAACTGGAGTACCACCAAATGAGACTGATAAACACTTCTGGTATCTTATCAGCGATTTTACAGGATTTAAACAGATGGTGATCCTGAATGGTTTCAGAAATTAGAAAGAGTACTAAACAAGAGCCACAAAGTTAATTCCATCCCTCAGGCTAATAGGTTACCAAAGACGACTAGAAAGCCTGAACATATATGGATTAGAAACACGACGATTGTGAGGACTAATAGAAACATTTAAAATGCTGAAAGGCATAACAAAAGTAGACAGTAACCTATTTACATTAAACGAAAATCAGACAAGAAATAATGGATGGAACTTCTTAACATACAAGATATGTGACACATGGAATAAACTGCCACCAGAAGTTGAAAACCACAAAAGTGTGGAAGAATTTAACAGAAAGCTAGAAAAAATCATGAACACTATGAATGAATAGTAAAACCTGCTCCTAAAGATACTTAAGCACACAATGTCTCCATGGATGGACTAATAAGTCTTTGAGACATTCTAATCCTTGCAACTACTTACAACTCTCTCTCTCTCTCTCTCTCTCTCTCTCTCTCTCTCTCTCTCTCTCTCTCTCTCAGCGAGCCTTCAAGGCCCGTATAAAAGGGGAGGGATGAAAATACGTTCAACGCCACCTTCCTTTTAAAATTATAGTGACAAAAACTGGCAACAGGCCTCAGTAGCGTGATGCTAGTGGCAAAGACTCACGTCGAGGCCGAAGAGCGACTTGGATAGGGCTCTGTCACTTGATGAGGTTAGATATTGACCTGATATTGATCTGTTACTTACCTATGCGTGTGCACCTACCTATGGTAGTAGTGAACAAATAATGATTTGTCCTCGTAAACAATTTCGTGATAAATGAATTCTTGAACCAGTGCAGACACTGACTGTAAACAAGACATTTGTAGAATGCATGGGAGAGCTACAGCTCCAGTTAAATTATGGATTGTTTTTCTCTAGTAAAAAAAAAAAAGATAAACAAAAATTCTGTTTACGTACAAAAGGCCGCATCTGGTAAGCGGTGCTTGGAGGAAGGCCGTTGACGCTCTCTCGACTCCGCCACTAACTGGTGAAATTAGAAAAAATGAAGAGAAAATTAACAAGGGCTTGATAAAATATG
>NC_087207.1:39346412-39348912 GCF_015104395.2 Macrobrachium nipponense | reverse complement strand
CATAATAATAATATTTTATATATCCTTATATTATGTATATATATATATTAATAGTATATATAGATATTAATTTATATTTATAGTATGTTGATATATATATATATTATATTTATATATATATAATAAATATATATTAGAATTATAACACTAATATTAATTATATATATATATTTATATCATTAATATATAATCGTAGTATATATTACAATATAATATATATAGTTTGCAGAAAAGTGATAACAGGTCATTTCACGGGAAAATGATTACACATCTAAACTATTTTCCAACTTCTCTTTTTTCCAATGGAAATGCAACACTACTATGATATGGAAATCATGACTGATAATTACCAGTCAAGGCAGATGGACTGTCGTAGCCTAGATTCAGCTCGCCTACAATAACAGTCAATTTGTAGCGTTGCCTATGGTGGAAATTCCTTCTAAATTAGCTCTGCCTGGGTTTATGAGTGTAGACCCACTGAATCTGATGAGATTACATTCCATTCCAGGAACTTCTGATCGTTTTCGGCTGAGTTTGGATCAAATCAAGTTGATTTAATTGGAGTTTGGCAAAAAATACAGATAATAAACCAGATGCTGATGAAACTAATATTATAATAAATTGTTCTCAATGGACAATTTGAGTTGGTCTTATTCTTTCCACAACACAATTATTATTATATTATTATTATTATTATTATTATTATTATTATTATTATTATTATTATTATTATTATCATTATATTATTATCTTATTATTATTATTATTATTATTATTATTATTATTATTATTATTATTATTATTATTATTATTATTATTATTTATATTATTATTATTATTATTATTTAAAAATTCCTCATAGTAGCACGAGTCTTCAAATGGAGAAACAAATCCACAGTATGTAAATGTACATATATTTAAGTTTAAAACAGAAAAGATAGCTTTCGGGAATCTGTACGTTCCCCTTATCAATCTCTGGGGACAGATTCCCGAAAGCTATCTTTTCTGTTTTAAACTTAAATATATGTACATTTACATAACTGGGATGGATTTGTTTCTCCATTATTATTACTTATTATAAGTTACTCGAAGGTATGTAATGAGTAATATACTTGATATCTTACAAAAAAGGTGAGAAGTTATTTAGAGACCCATGGAAATAATTTCTTTTATATAATTACCAATATATATATATATAATATACCTATATATCCATATATATATATATATATATATTTTTTTTTTTTTTTCTACATATATAGGTGTATAATATATATAGAAGTAAATATATTATATACATTTATACACACACACAAACACACACACACACACAGAATTATATATATATAACGATATATATATATATATCTATATATATGATATATATATTAATAATTATATATAATATATACATTTATATATACTCTTTCTCCTCTACCCCCATCCCATGTGTTGCTGAATTTCTGGCTTCCATTCCTGCCAAGGGAAATTCATGTATTATTTACCATACCTTTCAACAAAC
This sequence comes from Macrobrachium nipponense, assembly GCF_015104395.2. Classification (NCBI taxonomy): domain Eukaryota; kingdom Metazoa; phylum Arthropoda; class Malacostraca; order Decapoda; family Palaemonidae; genus Macrobrachium; species Macrobrachium nipponense. The sequence continues at coordinate 39,347,390 of NC_087207.1, read as the reverse complement.
GTTGTATTTTACGTTACAGTCTCTCTGCGAAGGGTATGTTTGCGATACCCTAAAATGTAAATGTATATATATATATATATATATATATATATATATATATATATATATATATATATATGTGTGTGTGTGTGTGTGTGTGTGTGTGTGTGTGCGTATGTGTATCGTATATGTGTCATATGCAAGTTCCGGTTCGAAGTTTAAATGTTACTAAACTTAGAAATTGCTTGTATATATTAAAGAGACATCGACTTAAAACACAAGCAAGTCCTAAATATTTTCCTTAACAAAAAAGCAAAATATAACAGTGGTAATTTATGTTTTTGGGACACTGTTTGAGTAAGAAATCTAAATTTGTTTCGTTCATATCTATATTCAAAACTTTTTTTTCTTACTCTATGTGAAATATTAATTCTTTTCAAATTAATATTCTCTTAGCATTCGTTTTTCAATACACCTTAACGTACTAATAAAAATTAATTGATTTTTAATTAACTATGAGTTTTTTCTCATCTTACGAGAAATGTTAGTTCTTTTCAAATTAATAATCTCTCAGCGTTCGTTTTTCAACACATCTTTTATCCACAAAGCATGATGACTTTTTTATTTTTATTTTTAGAAACTTTAGAAAACCTATAGACAAATCGCCAGGATTAATTCATACAGAATACTTTTTTTAGAAAGTTCCTTGAAATGATTTAGAAATCAGTCCTCTTTGAATTCCTGCTCAGAAAGATTACTATAACCAAGCTGAATAAGACATGAATCGCTTCCTTATTCCTTTTGTAACGAACGTCACTTAAAAAATTAACCCCGTGTGTTTCCATACTCTCAAAATATCCTTTTCATCGGAGATGAATAACTGCGGACCAAAAACCATCTTTGTGGAAACTCATTATGTTTGCTCGTTTTTTTTTTTTCTCTCTCTCTCTCTCTCCGCCTTCCTACCATAGATTCGGTAACCCCTTGCTACCAGTGAGC
>NC_087207.1:39321412-39343912 GCF_015104395.2 Macrobrachium nipponense | reverse complement strand
GAGAGAGAGAGAGAGAGAGAGACAGAGGGAAAGAGAGAGAGAGAGAGAGAGAGAGAGAGTATTCATTTGTTGAAATAATCAGAACTACTTAGAGAGATAGAGAGAGAGGAGGGATTCATTTGTTGAAATAATCAGTTACCACTGAGAGAGAGAGAGAGAGAGAGAGAGAGAGAGAGAGAGAGAGAGAGAAGGAGGATTTATGTTTTAAAATAATCAGTTACAAGTTAGAGAGAGAGAGAGAGAGAGAGAAAGGATTCATTTGTTGAAATAATCAGTGACCAGTTAGAGAGAGAGAGAGAGAGAGAGAGAGAGAGAGAAATTCATCAGATGAATCATGCAATTGACAGACAAACAAACAGACAGATAATCTATATTATTATAGAGCAGTGGTTCTCAACCAGGTGAGAATTCTCCCTTAGGGGCGTGGATTTCAGAGTTGGGGGGCCGGGGGTTGGAATTGTGACCACAGATTGGCAGGCTCGAACTGGTTCTAGGGCCACACAAAACAGTGTGCATCTGTACACACTAGCGAGAGGTCACACTGGGCTTTCCGTTAGGTTGTGTTTGTATTTTGCTACATATTTGGAATTCACCTTTTGAGGCTGACAATTTGGAAAGGAGGAGAGGGAATGACGATCTGACATTTGGTGAAAGGGTGCGTGGGCGCAAAAAAGGTTGAGAATCATCGTTATAGAGGTATAGTCACTCACTCAGGTGGTATCTTATAGGCTTCATTGCCTTGCATTGCTGTTCGTACCAGATCTTCAAATACTACTGCAGGTTTTTGTAATTCAAAATTGGTCTTGTATCCCAAGATTTTGCAGATTTTTTCACAATAGGATTTCCATGAAACAGTTCATTATTGAAAATTTTACTACCAATTATCGTGTTAAAGCATAAATCAAGGAGGCAATACACCACACACCACACAGATTATTTATATATATATATATATATATATATATTACTATATATACAAATATATACCTATATCTATATATTATATATATACACGCAAATAAAGAGGAAAATAAGAGTCTCAAGATCCGTGCCAAGCACTTTCACGAAATTGTTTATTTCCACATATAGGGAATAAATAATCTCGCGAAAGCGCTTGGTATGGATCCTGTGGAAACACAGAATTTGCCTTTTATTTAACCCGCATTAAATTTCTGCCTTTTAGGGAGAATGTGGCGGTTTTACCTTCAACAGTGAATGCTGATGGTTCGAACCACTCCATGACTTGCTAAGTTCAGAAGTATATCTTAGTTTAACCAGACCACTGAGCTGATTAACAGCTCTCCTAGGGCTGGCCTGAAGGATTAGATATTTTTACTTGGCTAGGAACCAACTGGTTACTTAGCTACGGGACCTACAGCTTATTGTGAGATTCGAACCACATCGAGAAATTAATTTCTATCACCTGAAATAAATTCCTCTGATTTCTTGTTGGCAGAGTGGGAAATCGAACCCAGACCCTGAGATCGGTAGTCGAGCATGTTACCAGCTTGTCCAACGAGGAACTAATATCTGATGAATATCAGAGGAGAATATAATAAATGGGTCTTATAACCTAGAAAGAAGTGGCAGATCCATCACTTATATACAGAAAGTAGAGTAGTATACAGCAGAAAACAAAAGAAGAGGGAGAATTTCGAAGCCAACCTTGAAAAGAAAGAATTTGTCTCATTCCTGTTGACTTATCCAGGGGTTACTGTCGTTCTATGAGTACTACACCTATGAAGTGATTTAGTGATGAAGGTTTTTGTAACCCAGCAAAAAAAGACTGAACGACCAGATCATCTTTTTCGGTCTACAGGTCCAATTGATGAATGATATTGCTAGCACGACCTTGATGACACACGCTACACTGCACTGGAACCAGGCACTACCCGTCATGTCTTTCTTACCCTCCTGGAACCCTACCTACCCTGCGCCCACCCGGGCGGAAAAACAGGTTTGCAGGAGGAGGATGGATGTTTCATGTCTCCCCTATCCTCTTGATCCCCTCTACCTACCCTGACCCCACCCAGGGTGGACAAGCAAGAAAGATAATTTCGGATTTTATTATTATGTATAGATTATTCCTAGTCCACCTATTATTAACCAAGAGGCCATGAGTAAATTAAAAAAATAAATAAGAGAATGGAGTACATAGAAGGGAGTGAAGGTTGGACTAAAACAAGGCTGAAATATGCACTGAACCAGACTGCGTGAATCTGGATGCAGGTTTGCTACACTATGCCTCTTCGACTAAGTCATTCTGAAACAAGGCTCTGGTGCAAAGTAAGTCTTGACAAAATTCTTTATCGGGGACCACGGGGAAACTGGAAAAAAATATTAGCTTAGATAAAGCGCAATGACTTGTATAGGATTTCTTATTTAACCCAATTTCAGTCGGAGGTCCTACACGCGAAAGCAGCCCTTTGTCCTCCGGCAGTAAGGCACCAGCAGCAACCTGCCCCGGGCGGTTGCTCTACGCTCTAGACCTTTATCGGGCTGAACGAAAAAGAAAGCCTTAAGCCCCGAACATTTACGGCCTATAATGCCGTATCGCGGAGTACGCCGGGCGCATTCTACCAGACGGGGCTAAACTTTATCTGAGGCCGTTATGCTTGCTTTGGGGCCCTTTCATTACCGCTGTGGTACGGACACACCGCGGAAGGCTCACTTAGAATTTCCTATTTATGGCTCCTCTTGGAAACTCTTTTCAAAAGTTACATGGAAACGGTTTTCTTTTTTTTTTGTTTCTTTTTTTCTCTCATATGTATAATCTTTGTGCAGTGGTGTCCCAAGAGAAACAAATGAATATATGGGCGCTAAAAAACCTAATCGTATTTCGAGCGTTAGAGATTGTGATTTATAACCAAGACTTGCCCGAGTTAGAAGCGAAATGAGATGAAATTCATGAGGCGAGCTCGTTAAGGCAAAGATGGAACAAATTCTGAAACTAAATCTGAACATGGCGTTTACGAATTTTCTTCAGTTGATAATACCAATGCACTTATGCGCGTAACCTACGAAGGATTACACAAATATGTTTCGAAATAAATTCAGCAATGAATTTACTAAAAGAAAAAGAAAAATCATACAATGATTCTGTTACAAGTGTAGCTGTAGGTAAAGTGTACGAAAATATAAATGTTAAAAGATATTAGTCTAAAGACTGCTGGAAAGTCGATATTTTGACTTCCAAGGAGTGATGGTTGCTGAAGCTTAAGCTGATAAGATGTAGAAAGGATAAGCACCTGTCGTGAAGCTGCGGTCTTTACTAAGAGAAAACTGTCAAGATACAACATCCCTACGTTTCCACTGGCAACTGAGCTAATTTTGTCAAGGTTTATGCAATTGAAGCTTCCTTTAGAAATAACGTGCTTACGCTGGATAAGATGAAGACCATTTAGACAAGGCTATTTTTCAGGAATAGGTAAAGAAAATAGTCTTGATAAGAAGCTTACAGCTCCATCTTCAGCATTATCATTCAAATCCACAGATATTTACGTGGAAGACGTTTAAAAATTTACTAACTTGTCAACGAAGCTTTTATAGAATGGACTGACCATGAGAGATTAAAAAGAACAAAGTTCTTGTCCAACGCAATACTGATTGCAAATAGTGTTTTGCAACTGAAATTTCAATCTTGATACAAAGAGCAATAGTAGGTACGACCTTATCATTATTATGGTGACGCGACTGAATGAACAGCGGGAAGAATTCAAGAGCCATTTTTCCATTCAGTATATGAAAAAAGTAAGCCATCTCGTATTTCCTCGAGTCTGTACTATCATTATGGTATTGAATCTAGAAGAAATAAGACGACTGAGTGTAAGGTCGTGGTTCCAATCTAGAAAAATTCCAAGCGTTACTGGAAACTGCAACGAACCTTAACAGTCTGAGAGCCAGATAATAATAATCTTCGTTCGCAAAACATTCATCGATAAATTCCGAAATACAAGAGGGCCAAGACAATCAGATAGAGTGATACTGTAACGTAGTGTCCAGCAGACCGTAAAACAATGCAGAAGTCTGGATAGTAGACATTCGTAGACAAGTCGGTGTCATGTAGATGGAACCTGGACATAAGGCAACTACGAAAGTAGACGACGGGAGATTGAAATGAAGCTCCAGGGTAGAAAAGCAGGTGCGCGAACGCTGATGAATACAGCTGCCAGACGTGTCAAAAGGCTGTCAGGACGTTGCAGGGCGATGAAAGGATTTTCGAGGAGGAAGAAAGAGGATAATGGAATGGCAGCATCATAAGAATTCGTTTTTTTTTTTTTTTATGAAGGGGAGAATTTGACGGGACAAGGAGAGCTGCTTTATTGTTCTCTTTTGCGAGGGAAGAGGGTCGGATGGATAATATGGTAACCGTAAAAAAAAAATAATAAAATTAGTTTTATTTTTTTTATTATTATTATATTATTATTATTATTATTATTATTATTATTATTATTATTATTATTATTGTTAAGAAATTCACAGTCTTCGTGAAAACAAATTGTTAAAAAATCCACAATTATATATAAAATGTATTTCCATGCAAAAAAAAAAAAAAAAAAAGACTTTCGAACACCTGAACGGTGTTCCTCATCAGTGTAACGTTGAAATGTAAAATCACTTTACATTTTAACGTTACACTGATAAGGAACACCGTTCAGGTGTCCGAAAGTCTTTTTTGTTTCTTTTACATAGAAATATATTTTGATATATAATTGTGGATTTTTTTAAACCATTATTATTATTATTATTATTATTATTATTATTATTATTATTATTATTATTATTATTATTATTATTATTATTATTTAAGCTACCCATACATCTGAAGCTAATCGTGGCTGGTGGGAGCTGTTGATGATCGCCGCCAATCAAAGGTCGCATTTCAAATGCATCAGCCAATCAGATGAAAGACTGAAGATTAAGTGATATCAGCAGCATATATTTACTGTCAGTTCATAAAATCCAGCTATGGGAATAATGTGACTCTTTATATTAGACATACTTTCTTGCTTTCTTTCAGTAGGATAGACTGCATGACACATAACAGTTCTCTTAGTCACTGAATTTAACCGATTGAGGTTCTTGGTATAGGTAGGACTGCATGGCTAGACCTAACATGCGCTACACTTAACAGTTCTATCAGTCACTGAATTTAACTGATTGAGGTTCTTGGTATAGGAAGGACTGCATGGCAAGACCTAACATATTCGCTATACTTAACAGTTCTCTCAGTCACTGAGTTTAACCGATTGAGGGTTTTGGTATAGGAAGGACTGAATGACTAGACCTAACATATTCGCTATATATAATAGTTCTCTCAGTCGTTGCATTTAACCAACTGAGGGTCTTAGTCAGGACACAGATGGATGGCAGAGAATGAAAGGCGGATTCCGCTGCACCTGAAAGCTTGCATGCCTAATGTTGTAATTTTTGGCACACCGATATACCGGCAGGTACATTATCAAAGAATAAGTATGAATTCGAAGTTTCTGTAAAAGGGGAAGAAGCTGTATTTAGTTTGGAAAACCATTAGACTTAATAGTAAGTGATTTATCAGTTCTTTTCCTTTAAATCGTTATAAATACAGTGAATATCTATAATAAAATCAAAAGAAAACTCAGTCTGGTAAATCTAGGAATTTAACGTAAACTTGTGATTTATTGGGGAACATTTACTGAATTTCCTAAAAAAACTCAACTACCCCATTGGAACTTAGGGACTAGACTTAGACGAATTCTAAATAAATAGATCAAATCATAATCAGATGCAAAACATAACTAAAATCCTAATTAAGTTTATCAGTAGTAGCAAAAAAAGGACATTGGTTGATACAGCAGCAAGCATATTGATGAAAATTTCAGTTTCAAAGAATAGTACTAAAGCTATTAATAATAATAACGATAATAATAAAAGATAAAAGTTCTAGCTTTCGTTTTTTATGTTTCTCTGGGGTAGTCTTCTGTCTTATGACCTTGAAACCCCTTGCTCCCCATGGGGGCATCCATCACCTTACCTGGAGTGAAGACCTTCGTCAGGGTCTTCGCGTGCGGAGTCCCTGGTAAAGTCAGCGTGCAACCTATAATGGTGTCTCGCTCCGTCTGCTCCCAGGATATTAAACCCGTGGCCGAGGCGTTCAGGAGTCCTTCGTGCCACTTCACGGATCTCCACATGACGTGGACCTCTTGTCTGAAATAGGCGTGGGCTGGTGAGAATGGATGTCAAAGGTATACGTTCTGAAATATGCATTGGCAGTTGGAAGTAGATAGCTAAAGGTGCGTCATGATATATGCATGGGATGGGGGACGATAGACATCATGTGATATATGCATGGGATGGGGCCAATAGACATCAGGTGTTATGTCCTGAAATATACAAGGATGGGGGAACAGTCATCATCATGTGGTATGCGCTGGAATATGTGTAGATAAGGAGATAAGCATAGACTGTTATATTCTGAAATATACGTGGAATAGCCATGGTTGGGAAATAAATGACAAGTGATATATTCTTTGAACGTGGAATAATCTTCTATGGGAAATAAATGACAAGTAATATATTCCGAAATATACGTGGAATAGCAATGAATGGGAAATAAATGACAGGTGATATTTCGAAATATACATGGAATAGCTGTGGATAGGAAATAAATGACAAGTAATATGTTCCGAAATACACGTGGAATAGCTATGGATGGGAAATAAATGACAAGTGATATATTTCGAAATATAAGTGGAATAGTCGTGGATGGGAAATAAATGACAAGTGATATATTTCGAAATATACGTGGAATAGCTATGGATGGGAAATAAATAATAAGCAGTATATTTCGAAATATACGTGGAATAGCCGTGGATGGGAAATAAATGACAAGTGATATATTCTGAAATATACGTGGAATAGCTATGGATGGGAAATAAATGACAATATTTCGAAATATACGTGCAATAGCCATGGATTGGAAATAAATGACAAGTGATATATTTTTTGGCTATACGTGGAACAGCCGTGGATTGGAAATAGATGACAAGTGATGCAGTCTTAAACATTTATGGAGGGGGAATAAATATCAAGTTTGCTAGGGTATGAAGACCAGTGTGGACCTTAGATTCCGACCAATCAGGGTGTTATTCGAATGGGTCAATACAAACAAATTATTAACTTTCTTAGGAAGCTAATGCGGAACATAATGACAAAAAAAAAAAAAAAAAAAAAAAAAAAAAAAAATGGAGCCGTGATAAGTAACGTGCTGAAAATTAGAGATAAAACTATCATAACAATAAAGATGAAATATGAGGTATAGACAAAAAACTCTGAGCACTTTCGCGTTCAAGCTTTTGGTAACCTACTAAAAAAAAAAAAAAATAAAAAAAATAAAAAAGGGAAAAAAATCCTCGGTCTTGGTTCCAATAGCCAATTAAAACAAGTTTATTACCATTCCATCTGAATATAATAACTCCGTTGAAGACTAGGTTAATGACAATCAAGCCAAGATAAAATCAGAGTGAATGGAATCTTTTACATATATTTGTATCACTATTCGCTACTTTTTAATCACTGCCTCCATAAGTATATTTTGTTGTAGAACGTCTAAGAGGAAAGGGATATATATCAGCCGGAGGGAGATGTTCGAGGGTTAATGAGTAAGTTTTGAAGATAAGGAAAGATTTTTTTGAAGAGAAGAAGCCTTTAGATAAGGAAGAGTTTTTTCTTTATTTTTTTTAACTAAAGACAGACAATTCGAAATTGAGAAAAGATTCTCAGCGTAGTAAAATTTTCGATTACTCTGGGAGTAAGCCTACAAACTACTTGGTTGTAGCTGTTGTTGGGGATTATGAAAGGTTTATAGAAACGCCTAAAAACATCTGAAAAATGTTTCGTGTTGCATTAAAGATTCAGGAATTTTAGAATTGGATATTTATGATGTATTTATTAGAATAAAAATGTAGAAAATAAGTAATGTGCATGCTAAACAGTACAGAAAAATTATTTCTAATAATATATAACGTAATTATTTTAATTTTCGTTGTGAAACAAGGCTCTATTTGGCCATAGATTTTAGCACGTTTTAATTTTCGTTAAGAATATAATGTGTTACAACTTATGCTTGAGGGGAGAATCTTGCATGTGTCCCGAGTAAGTTGGAGGTCGGGTCACGGCTTCTTTGGACTTCAAAGACAAGATATTGAGCGAAGTAAGTACCAAGTTACTCACCATGTTATTTATTTCCTTACCTGCTCCAGTTGACATGTTTTGTATACAAATAGAAAACGGGTCTGGGGAAGATCCCATCGGCACTACAAGTGATCTGGACGTCGTAAAAGGAGGGTCTCCAGTACTTCAGGTCCAGGACTTTGGCTGGTGCTGGAAGTTTGGAAATAAAGAAGTTTACTGCTGTGAGATGTTCACGCGAATAGTAGAAGCTTTTATAGAGAGGATATTTAAAGAGAAATAAAACAATATGTCAAATAATGACCATCAATGAGGCAGTGAGAGAAGAACAATATTTATGTTCGCCAGAGGAATATCTTTAAATCTGCTCAATAAGTTAAACAGTATCGCTAGTGTATCTTGGGAGTAGACCCTCTTTTAAACAAGTCTTGTTAAGAAGGATTGCTGCATCAGCATTAAAAAAAAATATATTAATATATTATAAATATCTATATATATATTAATTATTACCATATATATATATATACAAAATTAATGGGGATGATGCAGCCAATCCTTTTGTATATAATATAATATATAATATATATTTATATATATATATATATATATATTATATATATATATATACAAAATTAATGGGGCTGATGCAGCAACCTTTTGTTATATATATATATATATATATAATATATTATATATATATATATATATACAAAATTAGGGGCTGAGCAGCAATCCTTTTGATATATATATATATATATATATATATATATATATATATATATATAATATATTTTTATATATATATTATATATATATATATATATATATAATATATATATACATATATATAAAATCAATGGAGCTGATGCACCAATCCTTTTTAACAATATCTCTAGTGCATATTAATGATAACAGCTTTTACATTTCATTCACGACTGCTGCTCTATTCCTGCAGTAAATGTTACCGTCTATCATTCAGTGATCCTATGTAAACTCCAAGCAAAAGTAACAACTTGAAAAAAATTCTTCATGGATTCGTATACGGAGAAAAAACACACAAACACACATTCAAAGACATAAACTACCACATCAGCAGTGCATCGTACCCTGCCAGACGATCTCCGATCCAAGGTACGGAAATAAAAATACTAAAAGAGCTGGATGGCGCAACTGGTTGTGCTGAACTAAAAGGAAATATCTTTTAGTCCGATTAAGTTTCAAAGAAGAGGAAGAGGAAGAAGAAGGAGGAGGAGGAGGAGGAGGAGGAGGAGGAGGGGGAGGGGGAGGAGTAGGAGGAGGAGGGAAAAGCGAGTTGCTGGAAGCGCGTCTCCCGAAGGTTGAATTGGGTATCACGTGACATACATTTTCTTGGAAATGGACCTGAGGTATTATTGTATACTGACTCTCTCTCTCTCTCTCTCTCTCTCTCTCTCTCTCTCTCTCTTTTCTTTTGTTCTTTACATGCTTACCTTGCCTCGAACGTTTTCTGCCGGGCATACAAATATAACCCGACTTTGTCTTTCACGGTTTCTTGTAGTACTTGCCAAATTGTTTTCTCTTCTGTTGCATTTGTGCTAGTGTGAGGGTTAGCATTTTAAAAGCACACGTACTTAGGGATACAAACACAGTAAACATTTACTCTTCATATTCACCCTTGCCAACATTTGAACCTGTGGTAATGGATTCACTCTCAGAGACGTATAAATTATCTACTAAAAATTGCGCATTTCAGGGCCGTGTCTAAGCGATTTTCGTCGATAAAATCTTTACAAAGCATCGGATATGGATCGTATTTTCGAAATAGCTATTTGAAGCCACAGCCTAATTGGCCAAAAATAGGCAGTGGTGTCTAATGTGGAAATTGAAAGGGAAACTTCGCTAAATTTAGTAAGCACATGCAGAGAGGCTAGCTGTGACGTAAACTATGACATCAGTCGTAATAACCGGGTATGGACTCTGAGTTACAACTATCATTCAGCACTGCAATGTAGTTATGATAAAATGAAATAGACTTACTGATAACCACTCAACAACCCTACAGCAAACATTAGTGTCAGTTTTAAGTAAATGAATCAAGGGTATTGAAACAACAAAACTGAAACAGAGACAAAAAATAAAATAATGAAGGGGGAGTAGTGAGCTACAACAAGCACTGTGGATTTATCATGGGTCTGATCATGCATGAAGGAAGTTAAGATTTGAACACTTGCTATGTTGCAGTCACTTAGCAGGACTAAGCAGGTACACGTGAACCGGAACTCCCGAGACAATATGAAGCAAAAGAAACTCCAGGATAACAATGGTTTTCACAGAAAGTGTGTAAGACTCGGTGCATATTTCGAGTTAAAGTAAACGTGAATTGCGCCATAGAACTGTATTAGACAATCGATATTCTCATTTGATGCCCATTCCCTTCTTGTACTCACTTAGGGACATTAAGAATTCCATATACTACTGCTAATACTACTACTGCCAACACCTGAGTCTTCATTCATAAAGTATATGGGTGGGGTGTCCAGTAAAGTACGTCATACTGTATCAGTGAGTGGGTGGGCCTTCAGTAATGACGTTTTGCTAGCCTCTATCTACGAGCTTGCTAGATTTAGCTGAGTTTCCCTTTTAATCTATTCGATTCACTCTGATAAGTGCCTTGATTACTAACATTAGACATCACTGCATATTTTTGCAAATTAGGCTGTGGCTTTAAATACCTATTTTCAAAATACGATTTCATATCCGATAGCTATTCCCAAAATACGATCCATATCTGATGCTTTGACAAGATTTCATCGACGAAAATCAATGAGACACAGCCCCTGAAATCAACAGTATACCTGGCTGAGGGATTAAAATAAGGGCTGACAAGCTCTTACAAAGATGATTCTCTACACTTACTCGAGTTAGGTTCATTTTCTCATATCTGGATCATGTTAGAGAGCTTGCAATAGGGTTATGATCAATGGTGCTTGATTAAGCCACACGCTCAAATTGAGTGTATGAAGGCAATGAAAAACAACCCCTACCTTTCAATCATTGGTCAATTTGAAACGACGACACCCAGTGATATACAGTGTCCATAAGTCCCAGTACCATTACAAGCTATAAATACTGAAATAATGGTACTGGGACTTTATGGACACCCTGTATTATGTCCTAAGAGGAATACTGAACGCCTGCCTGAAAAGTAGGCCATGAGAATAAAATTCCGTGAAAAATCTATATACAAACACCCACATACACTCTAGCACACACACACATACACACACACACACACATATATATCATATATATATTAGATAGATTATATACTATAGATAATTATAATATATTATATATATATATTATTATAGTTAGATAGATAGACTGGATACATGCCGCGCTAAAAAAATAATAATAATAAAAGAAGAAAAAAAGGCCAAGTTATATTTGTATGCTCAACAGAAACCGTTCCAGGCAAGGTAAGCATGTACAGAACAAAAGGAGAGAGAGAGAGAGAGAGACGAGAGAGAGAGAGAGAGAGAGAGAGTCAGTATACAATAATACCTCAGGTCCATTCCAAGAAAATGTATGTCACGTGATACCCAATTCAACCTTCGGGAGACGCGCTTCCAGCAGCTCGCTTTTCCCTCCTCCTCCTCCTTCTTTGAAACTTAATCGGACTAAAAGATATTTCCTTTTAGTTCAGCACAACCAGTTGCGCGATCCAGCTCTTTTAGTCTTTATATTTCCGTACCTTGGATCGGAGATCGTCTGGCACTGCTGATGTAGTAGTTTATGTTTTTTTTTAAATGCGTGTTTTATTTCCTTTCCTTGCAATTCCATGAAATTATTATAGCTTCAGTCTCGCTTAGTATTACTGACACTGATTGCACTAGTTATTCCTTAATAGAGTGGCAACCTTGAGTGAATTTTAGAAGTATGTTATTAACGAAATATGTCAGTTATATTGCCTATATTACTCAATTTTTTTTTTTTTGTTCTTCGATAAATGTTTTGCGCTGTACTCTCCTACATCTTAGAATGTAGTTCCACTGTGAGTCTAGTGAGGCCCTGCAAGAGATAATTAGTTGATGGGTGGAACAGCAGTCGGTTTGGAAATTAATAAATACGACAATGTTTTAGCAGTTTTTTTTAGCCTTCAACTTAGTAGACTGGAAGAAATTCTAGACAAATTTGAAGTGTTTCTAGCATAATGGTGGATGCTACACCTGCATTAGAAGGAAAAGAAATGTGACAAAAGTGAGAGAGAGAGAGAGAGAGAGAGAGAGAGAGAGAGAGAGAGAGAGAGAGATGCACACACACCGAGAGAGAGTTATTTTTTAATTTTATTGCTGCAATCAATACAAGATAATATGAAAGCTTATTGCAAGATATCAATTTTATTTTAGAAAATTTAAGGTCTCAAAAACATTTTTACAGAATCTAGCAGTTGCTCCCTTTTATTCCTTGTATAACATTTATGTTCTGAAAATTATTACGAAAGGAATGATTATACAACCGGAGATGGTAAATCTAACATAACGAGTGACTAACCGTTAATGGCCTTTCCTTACTTCGAACCTAACCATTATACTCAAGAAAACTGGTACTATTGTGTAGTCACAGTCTCCTGAATCTCAACCAAACCTGAAAGGAAAATCACGTGAAAATGAATAAGTTCCTTTCGGGATACTCACTCCAGACGAGCATGTCGGACTCTCTCGTGTCCTCGTCCTCGAAAGTGCTGACGGTGCAGGAGTACTTCCCTGACAGCGAAGGATCTGGCCGAGGTATGTGGATAGCTCTGTGCTTGGCCCAAGGATAAATGGAGGCTTCGTAGCTGGTGTTCACCCTTCCACTCAGTGTTCCCAGAGCCTGGGGTTTCAAGGGCGGAATCCACTGGTACACCAGGTGGACGCTGTCCACGTTCCTGGGGGAGGGATTAAAGAATTATTATCTCTGGTGATGACTTTGAGATTCGAGGGACGTTTCCTCATGGGTTATTGATGGTTTTATCTTCCTGGAGCAGTGGTTCCTAATCTTTTTATAACCACGCCCCCACTAAGAGTTGGTCCTTTCTTTCACGACCCCCTTTTTTGTCCTTTTTCCTGGAGTTCGCGCCTCCCCTGAAAATTGCTGACGCCCCCAAGGGTAAGAACCAGTGTCCTGGACGGTGATGGAGACTTCTTTCAATAATTATTCCCTTACTCTGATATGCTAAAATCTAAAATTTATGATAACCTACTGGACCATCTTTATACCAAGAGTCATGAGCCGAATGTAGCTACCATTCTATCAAAATTCCTATACTAGACCACTGAGTCCCATTTTTCAATTTTCTCATAACTGGTTAAGAGGTTCAGTTCTTGAATGTGAAGGAAAAGATGGAGCCAGATAGAATCAAAGAAGATGGACAGCTAAGCTGGAAGAGACCAGAGAGAACAGATGAGAAGTAAAAAGCAGAACGTAGGAAGTTATGGAGTAGCAATGACTTAGAACGATGAGCAGCAATTTCATAACTGCCATACTCGCTGGAGACACAATGGCATTGTAATTCAAGGTCTGGAGATATATTGTGGGCTCCTACTTGATATGGTGGAGAGTTTTCAAACCTGGAGCAAAGTTATGAAGAGAGAGAGAGAGAGAGAGAGAGAGAGAGAGAGAGAGAGAGAGAGAGAGAGAGAGAGAGAGAGAGATAGGGGGGGAACTAGTAAAGTCTGACCAAATGAATGTTTACTGAATGGAGATAAAATAGAATAATTACTCATACAACCAACAAAAAACAATATTAAGTCTACATATTTTATTACCTGAATCAACTAAAATGAATTAGAAACGAACAACAACAAAAAATATGAATATATAGTGTATATATACTATATATTATATATATATATATGTATATTAATATATATATAATATAATATATATATATATATATATTATTATGTATATATATATATATATTATTTATTATATATATATATATTATATATAGTATGTTATATATATATATATGTGTATAATATTACATATATATATATAATAATATATATATATAATAGATATATATATATATATATATATATATAATATATATATAATATATATTATATATATATATATATATATATCTATACTATATCTACATCGAGCTACAAATGTCTTGTAATATTTAATTAGCTCTACCTCGGAATTAAATATATTTTAATATATGTTAACCGAAGGGGAATTTCTTTAATCGATAAGAAATTTGTCGACTCAAGTCGACTAAAAAAATTCCCCTTCGGTTAACATATATGAAAATATATCAATTCCGAAGTAGAATAAATTATGTGTAAAGTACATTTGTAGCTCGATGTATGTATATGAATCACCAGTAATGTGGGATATGCTACAATATATATCTAGATATGATATATATTAATATTAGATTATATTATATTAATAGATATATATATTATATATATATTATATAAAATAGAAATATATAGATAAATATATAACTATAATAGATATATATAAGATATTGTTATATATTACATATCACTTTTATGCCATGAATTATGAAAATATTGCCGCTCGATATTTAAAAATTTCCTCCTGCATCAAGGGAACTTCCTACCAATTGTTGGTCAAGACAAAAACCACTGGTTTTAAAGGACACGAACCTCCGCTCAACAGGTCCTATACGTAACAAACAGGGAAACAACGACTCCATGTGTTCGCGGAATTAAAATTCATGCCGGGATTGATGAATCCACATCAATAGAAAGCGAATCTATCAGGGAATATTCTCCGAATCCATTTGACGAACCCGAGTTTGACCCAGGTGCTTTTATGGGCAACAATTTTGAATGATGATTATTTCTTTGTGGATAAATCTACGGTTGGAATACACCGCGGGCTGACGTCCCAATTCCCGCGCTATTTTCATTGTAACCTCATAAAACAATAAATCACTATTTATCACTATTGGTCAGTAGGAATCCGCACAAAAGTCCTTTTTTAGTTTTTTTTGTAGATCAGTCAATATTTTAAGGGCTGTAGTATTTTAGGGATATTTGTTTCAATGGAACGTAAAGAGAAAGAGTAATTGCCTTGACGAGATACTATGTATGTATATATATATATACCTATTATATATATATATATATATATATATATATATATTATATAGAGAGAGAGAGAGAGAGAGAGAGAGAGAGAGAGAAGAGAGAGAGAGTATAAAAGGTCCATTAAAACACTCTGGTTTAAAACCAAGGACTATATTTCGGTGAGCTAACTTCCACCCTTATCAAGTAGTGAATCTACTTGGAAAGGGACGAGTCAGTCCACCGAAATATATATTCCTTACTTTTAAGCCAGAGTGTTTTAATGGGCCTTTTATACTTGAGACGCCGGTTTTAACGGAAGAATTTATTTACACACACATACACACACACACACACACACACACACACACACACACATATATATATATATATATATATATATAATATATATATATATATATATATATATATATATATTATATATACTGAAAGAAAACCATATTTCTAAGCTGAAACTAAAAATCACCTACACCGCTTCAAAATCGACTCACAAAATATTGAAACTGCCGCCAAAACCATTCAATTAATAATTTCCAAAGCGTAGCAAACCATAAAAAAAAAAAAACAAAAACAAAACAAATGAAAGTTAGTCAGAAAACACAAACACTCTTCGCAGCTCCACAGAAGTTCGAAAAAAAAATGCTATCGAAAGTTTCCTTCTTTTTGAGGAATAAATGACAGAATTCTTCAATGAATCGGCAGAGTTCGCGGCTGTCATACCGAGATCCATTCATTCGCTAACCTCTGGTTTTTTACTACCGACTTGAAAGAAATGCAGAGCGGGGGCGGGGGAGGGGGGCGGATCTTGCATCTCCGTTACGCTTATTCCATTCGGTGCGCATAGAGAGAGAGAGAGAGAGAAAGAGAGAGAGAGAGAGAGAAATGAAACACAAAAGAAATGTAAAGGAGAGAGAGAGAAGAAATGTAAAGGGTTTGCCTCTTCGATGCACTTGTCCATCCGTCGATGTTTGTGTGTTTATGAGAGAGGAAGAGAAGAGAGAGAGAGAGAGATGAGGAGAGAGAGAGAGAGAGAGAGAGAGAGAAATAAAACCCAAAAAGAAAGGAAAGGTGTGTTTTATATATATATATATATATATATATATATATATATAATATATATATATATATATATATGTGTGTGTGTGTGTGTGTGTGTGTGTGTGTGTGTGTATGTATATATATATAGATATATATATGATATATATATATATAATATATATAGAGAGAGAGAGAGAGTGAGAGACCGAAGAGAGAGAGGAGAGATAGAGAGAGAAGAGAGAAGATGAGAAGAGAGAGCTTTAGGAGCAAAGGGGACTTTCGCCACTTCGGAAAAGTTGTTTCGGTGCAACAAACACATAGATACATAGACAGACTGGTAGCGAAACCTTCAGGCGCTGATAATAAACTCAGCATTAACAACGATAAAAGACCGCAACTTTTACCTGCGATCAGAGGACCTTATTCAAAAAAAAGCATTTCCACTTAGTCAACAAACAAGCAGTATTTGAGAATTGTCAGGAAGGTAAAGACAATGGAGAATGGAGGGTTAAAATAGTCTTTCATCTCTTAAATTTATTGGCATCAATCTCCACGGCACTGACGGAAATATTGTTCCATATTTTCTAGGCTTCTCTATTTTCCATTTATTTACAACCTTTGCTGAATCGTAAAGTTGCTGCGATTTTCCACTGCCAGTGTAAATATTTTTTTTTTTATTTTGAGAGAGCTGAATTGTCTTTTTTTTTTTTTCCTCTCTGTAATTCGTAGAGATTACCGTTGTCGTAAAAAAATGTAATTTTCTTAGAAATTTGCCGATCACGTGTTCCCACGTCTCCCTATCAATAGTGGCTACTATTACTATAACCATTTTCACGAAACTTGAATGAAATACACATCAAGGACAGAAAAAACTTCTCTTTGGAGAGCAAGTATTAAGTGAGCGTTGGTTTCCTTCAATTTGTAAAGCAATGGATTATCTAAAGGACTGAACTATCTGAAAAAAAAATAGACGTATCCTTCTTTACTCTTATCCCATTCTTAGAAGAAAAGTGACAGTTTCTCTCTTTCCCAAAACTTCGCCAGACGGTGGGTGGGTCCACAAGCTGAGTACTAAGAGTTAGAACTCGAGGTGGCAAGCCATATGTCCCACGTAAGTACTTGAAAGTTTTCCTTGGCTACACGTCAAGGACTCCTGACTCTCTGTTCGTCATACTTGCTGAAGAGTGCCACCAGCAAGGAGCTGGACAGAGTTGCCAGATAACACCCAGATAAACATTGCAGTACCAAGTTTCCCTTCCAGCACCAGTTTTATAGTCATGACTGTTCAACAGTGACACTGTCTTCTTAGCGGGATAGTGTTTATTCAAGGTCCGGAGTTCAGATTATTCTCTGATGCCAGATTGAAACTACAACGCTCCGTAGTGTTAATTCAATCTTTATAATTTTTCTATTATATTTTGAATTGTTTTAACAGATTTTGTTTTGCCACTGCTATTCTCTTTTTTCGCAAATGCTCATTTCACTTTGGAATTAAACTTGGAGAGAGAAAGGTCTTGCTTCTATTCGTATGGAATGTGTAACTGAAATTATTATTATTATTATTATTATTATTATTATTATTATTATTATTATTATTATTATTATTATTATTATTATTATTATTATTTTTCAGCAGATGTACCCTATTCACATGGAACAAGCACAAAGGTGAAATTACCTTGAAATTCCATCTTCCAGGGAATAATACTGATTATCATTGTTAAAAAAAATGCAGTACGTTACTAACCAATATTCCAAAGAAATAAAGCAATATTCATGTAAAAAAAACACACACACACACACAAAAAGGCAAGCACGAACAAAATCACCAAAATGTTTATTTTGGAAAAATAATGTAGTACGTCATAAATAAATAAATACCCTTTTACATCATATTAAAATAATCAAAGCACTTCTAAGCATTTTTTATGATCAATTATTTCGTTGTTTATCGCGATAACACATATTTTTTTTGAGCGTGAATCTGCGAACAGAGCAGGCCATAATTTAACTGTAATATTCGATACCCTATCCAATTTTGCTTCTATTTTTCGGCGTAATATCACAAAACAGTAAATCATAATTAACCACTTTCATTCAGTAGGAATTCTCGCAAAAAGCCAAATGTTCATCAGTTATTTTTACAGATGAATAGCCGTATGAGGGTTTATGGAATTTCATATGTAATATTTTATTTTGGGTGGGAAAAAAAGTGATGGGCACGCGTTTATAATAGTATTTCCTAGATGTGCTTGCTCACACATGCATATATGAAAATTGCCCAACGTTCAAACTTATACATTTATGTATATATATATATATATATATATATATATATATATATATATATATATATATATATTATATTATATATATAATACATATATATATATATATATAATATATCTTCAGAAAGCAACAGGGAATAGTTTTAATTCCCATCTCCCTGGGTCACCAATAGAGATTTACTGCCACACCTATACATATGCTTTTCATATATACTCTTATAAGACATCCTATTTTACCAGTGATCAGGAGCACAGAAGGAAGTGCTCGAAATATATGGTTTGCAACGTTCAAATAGTGTTTTATGGGCATTCTTTTCTTCATATTATACTGTTGTAATACAATAAAAGACATTCAAATATCATATATATAATTTACATATTCTTGTAGGTACGGTTCTGCACATCGCTTTCAGCATGAACTTTTGGGATGAAGCTGCTAGCCCCCGGTGTCTACACCACCCTGGCTGCGACTGACAGTCAGCTGATTGCTCTTGCGTCATTCAGCTCTCAGGGCAAAAGACGTGCGATAAGTTTCTCAGAATGGACCTAATAAGTAGCGCTCCCTTACTCAGGGGTCGAACCCTGGTCATGTTTATGACGTAGCAAGTGTCGCGCCTATATCAGACCACTAGATTACACATGCTAAGAGACAGACGTTACACATAATACATACAAAAACACACACATATTATATAATACACACAGATATATATATATATATATAGTATATATATATATATATACTATTAGATATATATATATATATCATATATATAATATATATATATACATATATATATATATATATATATATATATATATATATATATATATATATAGATATATTTATAGTTATATATATATATATATATATATTATATATATATATATATATATATATATATATATATATATACTGTATATATTTGTGTATGTATATATACATACATATATACATATATATATAGACATATATATTATATATATATATTATATATATATATATATATATATATATCCTATATGTAAGAATATATAAATATATATATGTGTGTGTGTGTGTGTGTGTGTGTGTGCATATATCTATATATGTAAGTATCCATATATATCCATAATAAATAAATATATATATATATATATATATATATATATATATATATGTATATATATGTATGTATATATGATATATATATTTATATATAGTATGATATTGGGAATGTGTGACACATACAGAGAGAGGGAGGGAGAGAGAGAGAGAGCTATTAGACTTTGTCTAGATGAGGAACCACGAATCTAAAAATACGGGTCTTTCAGTCCAACATCCGCACCCACCACATAATTCCTTTAGAATACTGACAAATAATCATGATAACGATTGTGAAATGACCACCATAAAGCGAAAGATAAGTTACGCCGCCTGACGGCCCACATGATAAATAATGACTCTTACAATTGCCCGGCTAAATGAAGAGAGGCTGCTTTTTTTACGGTCATTTATTTCACTGACGCTTCCCAAAAAAATATATATGAATATGTTTAAAAATGTGCGCTAAATCCAGGCGGTCCAGACGCACTGCGATTTACCACTTGCTGCTTGGTGTTATTTTCACCGCAATGTCGCGAAAGGGCAAAATCACAATTAACCTGTGATTTGTTATGGGTTCTCGCAAACAACAAAGGAAAAAAAATCGTCGAATTATTTTGTTCACGAATAACCCTTCAAACGCTTTTTGATTCAAGAGACGATAGTTTGCATGTTCTGCCTGATGTATAACCATACTTAATCGGATTAAACATAACTTTTACAAACATTCATGCACAGATATACAAATATGTATATATATATATATATATATATATATATATATATATATATTTTATATATAATATATATATATATATATATATAAGATAGGTAGATAGATAGATAGATACGATAGATATATTAGATAGATAGATACATAGATACATATATAGCTATACAATCTATTTACTGATTTATTTTTATATATGAATTGTATTTATGCATAAGTAAGGACGCAATTTTTACTCTATCTTTTTGTCTTCAGTGATTGGATATTCCGTATTCAGTCAGATCTGATAATGGTAAATTCAGAGAATTTCTTTTGACAAGCTCTAGTGTTGAGTTATATAGCGATTTCTTTAGTTCTGTATTTTATATATAGAATTACGTTAGTTATCAAAAACTAAATTAAAATACAGCTTCAAATTATAGTAAATGTTTTCATTACACTTTACTTCGTTTTTCTGAGTGAGAGAGAGAGAGAGAGAGAGAGAGAGAGAGAGAGAGAGAGAGAGCTTGAAATGTTAGCAGTTCACAGTTTTCATTACGTTTTATTTAACTATATTTCTGAGAAGAGAGAGAGAGAGAGAGAGAGAGAAGAGTTGTAGTTTTACCAAAATGAAGTATGCAAAACTTAGAGCTGCGTGTATTCTCGTCACCACAGTACCTAGTAAAAATAGTCTCAGTCATTATTCAAGCTATGAAAAATTACGGCTAAAGAGTCATAAGCATAAGCGCGTATGTATATATCACGGTTAAAATGTCACCATCATCAAAAGGCAATATATTTGCGAGTTGAAATGACAGATGTACCGTTGACTTTTTTGTAAGGATTCGTACCGAATAATCGCGCATGATTGTGATTTACAGCTTTGACGGCGAAAACAGCCTATAATTGGACACATTAAACGTGACGGTATTTTACCATAGATTTATAAACAATGAGAGAGACTCATTTTAAATACGGCGTGTTGGCACCGCAGATTTACGTTCCGCTCCCCCTACCCCCCACCCCGTCCAATAAATGACCACGAAAGTCAAGCTTTGTTCATTTCGACCCCGTTAAATGCAAGGGGCGTGATCTATCATATTATGATTTACGACACAGCCCATTTTGTGATTTACATTATGACGACCTTGCGTTCATGAACTTGCTGCAGTTATTTATGAAGCAGTTCAACGCCCCATTGTTCTCACGAAGCGCTTTTTAAAATAACAATATGCGCTCGCTAATAAGTTAGAACAGCTTCCACCACTGAAATATTCATACGATCACTTGTTTTCCAACGTGATCTCCGAGTGAAGCTGATTATATCATGCAATTGGAAGCAAAGTGACAGGTATTTCATAGCCTAGTTTTGTAATAAATCAGTGAAATGATGATTTGCATATCTTGATTGAGGTGCGGGAATTTGCATATTGGATGCTGTTTACCAAATCTTTGGCATATTTATCGGTATTTCGATAAACCGCTTATGTCATTAATTTTCGTATCGAGATTAATTATTCTTCGGAAGAATCTGTGGATGTTGATTGTCATTTTGACAATCCAAGGATGTTGACTGTCATTTTGACAATCCAAGGATGTTGACTGTCATTTTGACAATCCAAGGATGTTGACTGTCATTTTGACCAATCCAAGGATGTGATTGTCATTTTGACAATCCAGGATGTTGACTGCTTCATTTTGACAATCCAAGGATGTTGACTGTCATTTTGACAATCCGAGGAAGGTACTTGTCACGTTGACAATCCGAGGAAGGTAATTGTCATGTTGACATCCGATGGAAGTTTAATGTCATGTTGACAATCTGAAGGAAGGTAATTGTCATGTTGACATCCGAGGAACGGTAATGTCACTTGACAATCCGGGAAGTTATTGTCATGTTGACAATCCGAGAATTTAATTGTCACGTTGACATCCGATGGAGGTATTGTACGGTGACAATCCGAGGAAGTTAATTGTCATGTTAACAATCTGAGAAGGTTATCTGTCATGTTGAACATTCGGGGAAGTTAGTTGTCATGTTGACAATCCGAGGAAGTTAATTGTCATGTTGACAATCTGAGAAGGTTATCTGTCATGTTGACAATCCGAGGAAGTTAA
>NC_087207.1:39311412-39318912 GCF_015104395.2 Macrobrachium nipponense | reverse complement strand
TGTATATATATATATATATATATATATATATATATATATATATATATATATATATATATAATAATTTGAGTCTGTACACCCATGTCGCTAACTGCGTTAGTATTTACCAATATCTCTTTGATCAGTCTGTGTAAAGGTAATTTGCATGGTGGGTTATCAATTTTCATATTGATTAAAAGGTAAATAAATTCAGATTACCGTAGACATGTTCAGAAAAACTGAGTATTAAAAGTAACATGTTTGAATCTCTGGTGGAATTTAGACAAAATTAGAATGATCTGAACTGCGGTCAAAGTTAGTTATTCTATTTACTTTACCCACATGTGTAACTTCATACTCAAACCACTGCAATAAACTATAGATTTTTCGAATATTGAGTAAGATTCTCAAATTCAAAATAAAATAATAGCAAGTTAACTACTGAGTTTTTTTTAGCATAATTCAGATAATTTGAGTGTTTGTAGCTTAAACTGAAATTATCTGAATTCATATAATATTTATTTAAAGTTAGCTGTTTTCTTTTTTGTGTGAACAAACTCAAATCATTGTAAGTCAAGAGATACGATTTGATGATATGGGGTCGATTCTATTACTATATAACAACATTATCGCAAATTCTATAACTATACAACAAAATTATTGCAAATTCTATAACTAAATAACAAAATTCTTACAAATTCTATAAATATAACCAAATTATTGCAAATTTTATAACTATATAACAAAATTATTGCAAATTCTATAACTATATAAAAAAATGATTGTAAAATCTATAACTATATAACAAAATTATTACAAATTCCATAACTAAATAAAAGAAACTATTGCAAATTCTATACCTACGTATATAACAAAATTATTGCAAGTTCTATTACTATATAACAAAATTAATGCAAATTCTATAACTATAAAACAAAATTATTGCAAATTCTATAACTATATAGCAAAATTATTGCAAATTCTATAACAATATAATAAAATTATTGCAAATGATATAACTATATAACAAAATTATTGCAAATTACATTTTGATATTTTCATCAGCATGCAATCAATTCCTCTAACTTTGAGTTAACTTGTGGCAATATTGCTGCTACAATTTTTGTGAATGTAGACAATAATCCTCTAACTTCATTCTGAAGTCTTTATAAATCTTTACAAATTAGGGTAAACGACCAAATGCCCACCATTTCACTCGAAAAGACCACATTTTTACTTGATATTTAATTGGTGAAACAACAAACACAATTGCATCTTTAAGCATACCATTCAAAAGATCGAAACGTAATCTTGGGAATGGAATGCTTAAAGATGTAATTGTATTGTTGTTTCACCAATTAAATATCGAGCGAAAAAAAGTGGTCATTTCGAGTGAAATGGTGGCCATTTGGTCGTTTACCCTATATGCTGAGATTTTTATGAGTATGGTCTTATCCCCTCCAACTTCATCCTAAAGTAATTGCAACTTAGTTAGTGGAAGTTTTTTTTTGGGTATAACCTTCAATCCTCTAACCCAGAGGTTCTCAAGCTTTTTTTTATTTTCTTGTTTGACTCATACACCCTTCCACCTTATGTCAGAATGCCATTAGCAGCCCCTTTTCCAAAATTGTCGCCTGAAAAGGTGCATTCCTAATAATATACAACAAAATACTAGCACAAAAACACAAACTGACTGAAAGAAAGCCCAGGGTGACCTCTCAATAGTACGGAACGATGCACACTGAATTTTGTGTGGTCGTAGAGCCAGTTTGAGCCTGCCAATCTGTGGTTGCAATTCCCCTCGCCCTGAAGTTCTGAAAACTCCCCGGGAAGAAATACCCCCTGGTTGAGAATTGCTGCTATAATCTCTTCCTAAAATTATTGCAAGTTGGGTACTCAAATTTTCGTGAGAATAAACTCAAATCTTTAGCTTCATTGTAAAATCATTGCATGTTAGGTCCTGAAATTTTTTTTATTGTAAGCTCAAATCATCTAACTTCATTTAATCATATCAAGTTTGGCAGCAGGAGGTTTTTTTGAGCTTAGATGAAATCCTTCAAATACATTGAAAAATAATTATAATAATAAAAACATTACCCATTGAAAGATTCCTGATAACAGACTTACATCTCTCATCTACGTATTAAGATCACTGAGATTAGTTTCTGAAGCTTTGTAATATATTATAAAATGTAAGTTCATGATAAATTCATTGCCAAGGCAGCTATTGAAGTTTTTGACAACAAATTAAGTTCCTGGTGTTCCCTGCTGAATCATTGCAAGTTGCTAATAATTCAGCAGGGAGTAGCAGGAATTTAATTTGTTCTAAAAAACTTCAGTATCTGCATTGCAATGAATTTATCATGAACTTACATTTTAGAATATATCATGACGCTTCTGAAGCTAATTTCAATAACCTTGATATGTAGATGGGAGAAGTGTGTCTGTTATCAAAACACTTTACGTGGCTAATTTTCATTTTTGATTTTTAATGTATCTGAAGGATTTAAGCTATGCTTACAAATTAATTCAGGTACCAAACTCTATATGATTAAATGAAGTTAGAGGATTTGAGTTTATAATAAAAAAATTTCAGGACTTAACATGCAATGATAATCAAACCATATAACTTATGGCTAAAATGTGTTTGTTCGTTTACTTTTCATTCATTGCAAGTACTTACCACTTGACCACGAGGCCATCTCGCTCCCACTCCTCGACGACATAGTCGCAGTCTAGAACGACTGAGGTCGTGTTCGCCTGAACGACCCGTGGCACCGACAGCCGGGCGATGTTCAAGCCTGTCGTTGCACCTGCAATTGATAACAGGGAAATCAAATGAAAGTTTTTTTTTTTTTTTTTTTTTTTTTTTTTTTTTTTTATAAATTATTGATCAATTCTTTTTGTTGGGCTCACTGAAACAAGCGTGTGTCGTATGTGTGTGCGTGTGTGTGTGTGTGTGAGTGTGTGTGTGTGTGTGTATGTGTGGGCGTTTATGACTTATATGAGAGGATTGTACTACAAATATATATATATATATATAATATATTATATATATATATATATATATATATATATATCTATATATATATATCTATATATATATCTATATATATATATATATACCTATAATCTATATATTATATATATATATATATATATATATATATATATATATATAGATACTATATATATATCTATATATATATATATATATATATATATATATATATATATATCAATATAATATATAATCTATATATATATATATATATATTATATATATAATATTCTATCTATATATATAGTAGTAGATATATATATATATATTATTATATATATATCTATATAGATATATAGATATATAAGATATATGAATATATAATATTATATATATATATATTATATATTATATATATATATATATATATATATATATATAATATATTATATGTATATACACAAGGTGTCCATAAAGTCCCAGTACCGAATCGGTAGGCGAGCACGTAAACCCATCGTCCAACGAGGAAGTCTCTATGAGTTCGAAACCGATGGTGATGATGAAGACGAATTCGCCATAAGATACAGGTTTATATGTGTCAGTTTGATGGTGAACAAAAGAATGGTGAATCTACCACAATACATAACTTCTATTCACTATTTTAAGACCTGAAAAATGATGATATGATAATGACGGAGGATTATTTTACCATGAAATATATAGGATACGCTCATTGTCCTACGTCTGTTCTGACAGTGATAAAAATGATAATGATGATAATGAAGATAGCGGTTTCAAGTCGGTGGAACACATCGCATGATTTATTAAAAAGAATAAATAAAAAAAGGAAGGCTGGGTCTCTTCAGGCAATAAAGTCTGAATTCATTACTGAATCCATTACCGAATCCACATTGCCTTTATGAAGTGCAATCAGACAGACAGACAAACAAACAGACAGGCGGCGGCAGCTCATAACAATTAAATGCTGAATAATTCCCCCGTTTGTAATCAGGCCTTTTTTGGCCGGAGGTCCTTTGAAGTTGCCGAAAGATGAATCAACTCGGCGGCTGATTGAATGATTGATTGATGTGCTTCGTAATGAATCACTGACACTTTTTGTGTGTGTGTGTTCAAATTAATAATGAAATCCGGCCAAGAACTTTAGTGTTTGTTCAAGTATACCTACAAGCGTAAGGGTAGGAGGATTGAACTGAGACTTGAATTTGTGTACTTGTGTATTGAGTGCGGTAGGTATACATAATCGTGTGTATTCATAGGTAATTTACACACACACCACACACACACACACACACACATATATATATATATATTATATATATATAATATATATATATATGTGTGTGTGTGTGTGTGTGTGTGTGGTGTGTGTGTGCGGTGTGTGTGTGTGTTGTATGTTCGATAGTAAAGCCGAACATAATGAGTATAAATACGATAGGTGGATGGGAAAATATTACAAACTAATCTTGATTTAAATAAACAGAGAAGAGAAGAGAGAGAGAGAGAGAGAGAGAGAGAGAGAGAGAGAGAGAGAGAGAGAGAGAGAGAGAGAGAGAGAGAGAGAGAGAGAGATTTTCCGGTACATCCCTTGCTTTCAGGATCGGATTTAGTTCCTTAGACAGAAGGTTCCTCATCTAATCTTGCCTGGAAGGAGGGACTTCGCAGTTGATATTCTCAAAATATAATATCTTCTCGCTCTTAGGAACCTCAGCAAATTATTACGTTATTATTAGATGAGATGTAGATATATTCTCAAAATGAATCCTCTTGCTTCTGGGAACATCAGTAAATTATTATCACTATATTATTTCTAATAGTACACTCCTCTGCGTGAGTCCTGGAGCTACTTCGGCATCTAGTTTTTTTCAGGTTCCTTGCCTATTGTTCCTATGATTATGGGTACAATTTCTATTGGCATATCCCTTACCCTTCTTACTTCTATTTTCTGGGCTTAATACTAATAAGTTTTTTCTCTTTCTTTCTCATCTACTCTGGTGTCCCATGGTATTGCGACATCAATGAGTGATGCTTTCTTCTTGGTTTTATCAATCAGCTTCAAGTCTGGTCTATTGGCACGCATCACCCTATCTGTTATGTTGTCATATTATTATTATTATTATTATTATTATTATTATTATTATTATTATTATTATTATTATTATTATTATTATTATTATTCGCTCTCAAAAATCAACGTTTCTGAAATAATGATCAGTAAGGTCTTCATCGCCTCTAAAATCTCAATTCAAAGTATTCGTTCATAAACAGTAAATAGAATAAAAATTTAAAAGGGCGGGCCATGAAAATCATAAACAAATGAAAGCTTTTTCTTCTAAAGTCAGGGTTGTTTTCATTCAAAACAAGTTTTTGTTTTTTCTTAGAAATCACCAATAACTTTACCTCATTTTCAAACCGAGTCTTAAACAAAAATAATAATAAGAAACACTACGGAAAGGTGTCAAGAGTCTTTTATCATATAAGACTGAGGCCTATTTTTACTTTATTTATTTATTTATTTATTTATCTATTTACTTATTTTTGTAAAGCAAAGGCACCTGACATATTTCATTTTATTTTGAGCCGTGGCCATATTCGTCTATTTGCTCTTCTTTCAGATCAAGTTCGCATGTCTTAATTGCATAGCCTTCCTTTCCCCCACTTCATCTCTAATTTCCACTTACATCTATATTGATTTTACTTCGACCGAATAACGATCCAATAACCTCCAGCCACTCTTGATCTCTTCATGCAGAAGAGTGTCCTACTAGAAACAGCGCACATAGTGAGAAAAGTGATGGACTCCTAAGGAGGCAGGATGCAACCAGGAACCCCACATTATAAAAACCACGCAGTCGAATAGGATGACTGAGATAAAATAATAATAATAATAATAATAATAATAATAATAATAATAATAATAATAATAATAATAATAAAATAATAATAATAATAATAATAGTAATAATAATAATAATAATAATTAACATAGGTTCCCAAGAGCAAGAGGCGTTATTTTGAGAATATTTTTCCATCTAATAATAATATAATAATAATAATAATAATAATAATAATAATAATAATAATAATAATAATAATAATAATAATAATAATAATAATAATAATAATAATATTAATGATTTTTAGAGGTTCCCAAGAACGAGAAGATATATTTTAAGAATACCTATGTGTATTTCCCCCTTTCCTTGTGGTTAAATGTCATATAACAAACTAGTTTCCTCAATATTTCCCTTTTATAAACAAACATATGAGTATCCTTCTCTGGAAACTATACATTTCCAAAAATAAAACTCATTTCCAAATATTATTCCATAATAATCTGTTCATTCTTATTGACTCCCAGAACCCCAAGCTTTTGTGTGTGCAAACAATAAAACAAGAACGTGACACGCCCTCTCCCTATCATTTAAATGTTTTTTCAATTTAGTAAAACGTGGGATATCATACCGTAAGAATTTCAATTTTACCACTTTGCAAAGCATTTACATTATCACTTTGTCAAGCATTTTCAAATCACTGATACATCATATGTTCCTCTCTTTTCTCCTGGGTCACACTGCGACGCATCGCCTCTCATACCAGATGGGTACGGTCTGCTGCATAGAAAGGCTTTGGATACAGAGTTATGTTCCTCACAAGACCCGGAGGAGCCTGGCAGGCGAGAGGGATTGGATTAGACTTCGCAGCAGACAAATGGGATTAAAGTCTCTCTCTCTCTCTCCTCTCAAGCAGGGAATCTAGACTAAGTACCCTTTTTCCTCTCATCTGCTCCGCTCCCTCATTCCGTCTCTCAGATTTCTCCCTACTGACTTACTCAAGATAAACATTTCCGTCGCATTCCGTTGTTTTGCCACCCTCCACGATCCGCGGCATCAAAAGAAGATGCCTCGCATATAATTAATCAAAAGTTTTTGTCATCAACGCCAAAGACCTTTTGGAGAGACGTTAATCTCCCCGCTTTTGATGTCGAAAATGTTCCGACAATGTTGCAAGCACGCAGGGAGAGGAGGAACTTTATGAACCATTAAGGGCGCCTTCTCGCGCCTCGGAGCTGCTTCCGAAAGGGGACTTTTACGTCTGGAAAAAGGTCATTTGGTTACCGTAATGCGACACCCACTAACGCCCATTTGTTTTAATGTCTCCGTGCCGGGAGTCCGCAACTTCTTCCATTATTATTTCCCCTCTTCGGGCGATTATTTCCTTCCCAGCGTCGGGTCTTTTCTTTTCGCGCTTTAAGGTCACGATTGGAACGCCCGCTGTCTCATTCAGTACTAAGCAAGCTCTATAGACCTTGGTACTAAGTACGTTCACTTTCACTTTCAAAGAAGCGTTCAGATGAGCTATCGTGTTCATCCGGATTCATTTGTGTTTATTCGGCTTCCGTTTCTTTTCGCCTTTACCGAGATCTGGCTTTCACGGCTTCTGTTCTTCCTAACTTTCACTAGCTTCACTCTTTACAATGATTCATACACTCACACATATAT
>NC_087207.1:39298912-39301412 GCF_015104395.2 Macrobrachium nipponense | reverse complement strand
TATGTGTGTGTGTGTGTGTGTATGTGTGTGTGTGGTGTGTAGTGTGTGTATAATATGTTATATGATATATATATATATATATATATATATATTATATATATATATATATATATATAATGTATAGTATGTATGTGTGTAAAGCGTATATAAATTCATATCAACAACAATTGAGAAATAAGTAGAAAAAAAGCAAAAGACAAGAGAGAATTAGTGAAACGCCTCTCAGCAGCATTTTGAAATAGGGTTAAATAACTTTCTGAATGAAATTCGGTGCTACGCATTTGTCTCGTAAACGAAGTTTCATGAATGAATGGCATTAACAGCAAGATCAATTAACCGCCGGGCGATCAATCACTTGAGAAAAAATCAATTACTTATTCGAATAATATCTTTTAATGATTAATTTGATCTCTCTGGAATAACAAGTGACGTTTGTTTTCAAACTAATATTTCATCGAGGATAATTAGACGGATATTTGCTATGGGAAATAAACAACTTTATTTGTCACTGTGTTAATTGTGTGTGTGTGTGTGTGTGTGTGTGTGTGTGTAGTGAAGAGAGAGAGAGAGAGAGAGAGAGAGAGAGGAGAGAGTGAGAATAGAATGATGGATCGAGAGAGAAAGTGGATTATCTTAATGGAAAAGTGAGAGAAAAGAGAGACAGACAGTCTCACAAGCTTGATTAGCTTGAGAGAGAGAGAGAGAGAGAGAGAGAGAGTGGGAGAGAGAGAGAGAAAATAGACTGATGGATAAAGAGATAAAGTGGATTAGCTAAGAGGAGAGAGAGAGAGAGAGAGAGAGAGAGAGAGAGAGTGGATTACCTTATGAAGAGAGAGAGAGAGAGAGAGAGAGAGAGAGAGAATAGACTGATGGATATAGAGAGAAAGTGGATTAGCTTAAGAGAGAAGAGAGACATGGGGAATGGAGAGAGAGAGAGAGAGAGAGAGAGAGAGAGAGAGAGACTTCCCAGCCAGGCAAAAGAAGGAAGACGTATAGGCCACTTCATCCTGGGAAGATCTGTTCCTAAACTCTAACTAATTACGTCGGAGCGTTATTCTTCGACTTTTACGAGGAAACCTTTAAACGAAGGAATAGAAAAAAAAACAATAATAATAATTCTTGGCTTCCATCACCCTGAATTACGGCTGAAATTTGTGGTGGTATTAACTTTGCCTGCGAACACCGCTTCTTCAGTGCCATGAGAATCTATGTCTGTCTTGCTTATTTTTTTCGCTTACCCGGGGAGTAAGCCTACAAACTACTTTGTTGTTGTTGTTGTTGTTGTTCGTGGTGGGGGTTGGGGGGTGGGGGGTTAGGAAAGCCTTGAAAAAAATCTTAAAAAATGTTTCGTGTTGACTTAAAGATGCAGGAATTTTAGGGTAGGGTTGTTTATGATTTATTTATTAGAATGAAAATGTACAAAATGAATAATGTGCAAGTTAAACAATACAGAAAAATGGTTTCTGATAAAATATAGCGTATTTGTTTTAATTTTCGTTCGTGAAACAACGCTCTATTTGATCGAGTAGACTCGAGGTCGGTACAGGCCTTGCTTTATTTCTTTAATTTTATTTATTATTATTATTATTATTATTATTATTATTATTTGTTATGGGTGGAGGTTCTGACCAAGAAAGGGCCATTATTATATCACTAACTCAGATATTTATTTATATCATAGTTTGCAAACACAATGTTACACGAGTTTTTCAGCTATTTTTTTTTTTTTTCTTTTTGGTTCAGACATGCTGCCTTTACGGGCTGCTGAAAAGCAAGAGCCCGTGCCAGCATAAGGCTGTTTTAATCTATTTCTTCAGACAAGCTGAGAGAGAATATTCCCAATTTTCAGCTCAGTGGATCAAATGTTATATTTAGCAACGGTTTAATAATAATCAGTTATTGCACCTTTTCGCTGAACATACGGTATACCTTACAAATAAAATCCGAAATATAAAAGCCTCCAAATACATGTCTCGTGTGTGTATGTGTGTATGCGTTTTGTTGGATATTTTTACGTAATATAATCTTACAGAAATACGCGACAAATACACTCAAAAATACACTCTTCGGATGCTTTTTTTGTCAGCGTTATCCTGAGGAATTCAATCAATTCTGCCTGTTCATATGAATATACTCTAAAGATAAAGAATGAAAATAAAAAAAATGACCAGCAAAATATTCCCTATAAATAGCAATCATCAATCATAGAAGTTATGTGCGCTTTTTATACGAGACAGAGTTCGAAATGACTAAATATTGCAAGAATTACTTTTTGCTTTCTATAAAATTAATGTATTGTGAAATCAATCTAAGTATGAAAAAAATGGTAAAACGACCCTATATCAAAAGTAATTAAGAAGTATAGTATACTAAAACTGGCATAAAAGAAATAACGCGAATACATAAACACTATCATCTTTCAGAAGGTGTAACGTAAAATCAAAATTCTAATCATGAAAGAGAAAAACAATCCCCTAAAACGTATTCTCAGAGAGAGGTA
>NC_087207.1:39293912-39296412 GCF_015104395.2 Macrobrachium nipponense | reverse complement strand
ATACATATAATAGATAAGATAGTATATATATATATAATATTATAACTGTACATAATATACATATTATTATATTTTAATATAATTATTATCTATATAGATCTAGTAGTAAATAATAATAGATATATAACCTAAAAAGACTCCATAAAACCAATCAGATAGGCCACTTGCAAAGGTAATATTTCCCTCTACCTCGTAGAGCTACGCACAGCGCACCTCCCACAATCCCGCCAAATCCGTAACTGTGCCGTTTATCACAACTCTCCTTGTAATGTCTGAGATAAGAACCTTTATCCGCCTTTGATCCAGCAATAACTAAAAGTTGTTTTGGGGGGAATTTCCCCCGTGATTTACGAACGAAAGTTCGTGTACTGATAAGTACTTCTTAAAGTAGTGTCCCGGGTTTTCCGAGGTAGGCTTATTATCCCCTCGACCGTCGATGTTATTTTGTGAAAATGGTCGTTTTGTTATTATTATTATTATTAGTGTTAGTAGTAGTGGTAGTGGTAGTGTGTAACACTAGGAATTTGGGAACAAAAAACATGAGAGGTCAGTGAAATACAGGTGAAAAAGTAAATAAGTAATATTAATACATTATTAATACTATTATCATTATTAAATAGGAAATATTAAAAAAAGTGACGATTGCAAAGCAATATGGCAAAATGCGAGAGATAATTCCTTGCAAGTAAAAATAAAATAAAATTCAAGAAGGCCAAAGTACAAAAGGGCGCACTCACTACGACCTAGTTTTAGGCCTAAAAATAACAAATGCACTGTATTTCAAAAGATTGCCCGGGGGTAGGCAGAGGGGTGTTCTAGTAGAGGAACGAGGAAGGGGGGGAGGGGGCTCTGTGTGGGAAGAACTTTTAAGTTTCTAGTCTTGCAAATCGTATATTGTGAAAATAGTACACTTTGATGGGTCAAAGTGTACTATTTTCACAATAAAAGTTTAAAAGCAAAGCTATTCAGACTTTTATGTCCACAATAAAAGTTTAAAAGCAAAGCTATTAAGACAGGTAGCACAATGGCCATATTTAAGCCACGCTGGTAGAATATATATAAAAATTAGACACATTATCCCGTCTGTTAATGTAAGGAAGGTTATATTACACCCGGGTGTTGGGAGGGAAACGGGACTATAAATGAAGAGCCCGATAAAAATATTGAAATTTTATGAAAGAACGAATGAAATAACAGATAAAACAGATAGATAGATAAATATTCTTTAGTATTCCCTCCAGAGTATTTCACAACAGAATATCAGCAGCAGTTTTAGGCCGAACTAAACTGTTGTTTATTTTTTCACATAAAGGATTCTTTCAAAATAAATCTATGACATTTTCGTTTACAATGAGTTCATTGGAAAGTCTTTTCAATTGGATTAATTGTTGTTTGACTCCCATTGAACTTACTGAAGCGTCTTTTACAATGGTCTGATTTTTCGTTACTCTCTCCGAGAGATAATCGCTTCTTTTTCGATTAACCGTTAATAACCTCTCTCATAATGAATGCATTGTACTTTATCTTAATATGAAATGATTATGATTTCGTTGTCAAATTCGTCGGCTGGCGGCAACTTCACCGATTCGGATCGTCAAAATCTAGGGTTGTTTACATTTCACGGGCCAATTTCCAGGGCGCACAACAACCAAATCCATCCGCACAGGTAAGTAGTCCCTTCGTACCTAAAGTCAAGTTAGTTTGGTTCGTTTGGTTGGGTCACAACCATTGTTACCATACTGGGGGGTCCAGGGGGGCGAAGCCTCTCCGGCCAGGTTAGGGCACGCGCCGTAAGTCAGGCTAGGTTGGTTCGTTTGGTTAGGTCACAACCATTGTTACCATACTGGGGGGTACAGGGGGGGCGAAAGCCCCTCCGGCCAGGTAGGGCACGCGCCTAAGTCAGGCTAGGTTGGTTCGTTTGGTTAGGTCACAACCATTGTTACCATACTGGGGGGTCCAGGGGGGCGAAGCCCTTCCGGCCAGGTTAGGGCACGCGCCGTAAGTCAGGCTAGGTTGGTTCGTTTAGTTAGGTCACAGCCATTGTTACCACACTGGTTCTGTGTTCCTCCGCCGATTTTCTTGGCCGAAGGTAAGGTTGGACCGCGAAACTGTAGCCGCTCCGAAATCTACATAGAGCTATTGCGCCGATCTATATTCGTTTCCGAATGTTGCGGAATACCTGCATCTCTTCGCGGACAAGGAAATATATCGTTGGCAGGACAAACGATGTGTTTCAAGAGGCTCCATCCTATAATACCGTCTGTCATTAATAACGGGATGTCAGTATGACATTATTGAAGAGCCTGTTATTTCAACAGGGGTATTATTCCGGAAGTATTGTCACGGTTGATTCCAAGGGCAGCGAATTGAATGCAGTTTTTCTTGGTGTGGTTTTTGTTTGATTGAGCTCTTTCTTTTCTTATTTTGAAATGAATATACTTTTTTTTTTTTTTTTAAGAATCGGGTAATTTTGCTAAAAAAAAAAAAAAAAAAAAGAATA
>NC_087207.1:39263912-39288912 GCF_015104395.2 Macrobrachium nipponense | reverse complement strand
GGTATCAACTCTCATGGCAGAAATGCCAACCGTTGGGGAATTATTTATTTTCGTTCTCTAACAGTTCCATCGCGTCGAGAGCTGGCAAGATCCTCAAGGACGATCTTAGCCTGGGAATTCCATCAGACACTCCACTTCAGAGAGCAAAGAGGATCGCATCTCTGTTCGGGAACACAACTCGGAGAAGAGCGCAGCGGGCACTTCGGTTCTTAAAATATAGGTGAATGCGTTTGCTTTTTCGTTTTGAATGTATCGCCTATTTTTCAGAATATGATTAGGCGATGTATATCGAAATATCCCGTGATTTTTTTAATAGACTCTCGCCATCTTTATACATTTATAAAGGTGGGTGGGGGGCGTAGTACAACATAGGTAGGTTTTTATAAGTACCGAAAGACCCACAGACGAATTACATGTCAATAATATGCAGTTCGGTGTCATGAATAGTTCGCTTCTTTCTGGATAATTATAGCGATTATTTATCACAATATAAACAGAATAATACTTAAATTTTGCGTATGCACGTAGAATTACTTGTAGTACTAATGTTCGCACGTTCATTTTTAAATAATTCATAATGCTCCTTAAACAGCATATATTAAATATTCCTTATTCAAATGTATGAACTGGTAGGTATTCCAACCTCATGGGAGTTTCTTTAGAAATATTTTTATTTACCATCCATTGATTTTTATAGTAATGAATTGGTTGTGCATGAGATTTTGTGTATAGCCAGTAAAGATATACTAACTTGATAAGGATTTCCAGCCAGTGTATCTAGAAATATACCTTGCAGAGTAAATTACTTGGGCAAAGTTCATGAAATATTGTTTCTAGAGTAAATTACTTTGGAAGGATTCTGAAGGTGATTTGTAGACAATATGGCTTAGAAAAGCTCTCGAAATGGGCGTTCCAGTCTATACATGGCTGTAGAGGCAAAGCTCTTGATATATGAGCCATAACTGGTATGAGAGAACAAAGCTCTTGAAAAATAGACCTTCTATTCTGTTTGTCTGCGGAAGCTCTCGAAGTATGTAAAATCTACCCGAGGAAAGCTCTTAAAACAAGATTCCCGGCTTGTATAGCTGAGGAAATCTCATGAAATAAGATCTCTAGCCACTAGCGGATCCAGAAAAATTTCATGGGTGGGTGGCTGCGGTTTTTTTTTGGATTTTTGGGGTGGCACCAATTGTAATAGACATAGGTACGCATATATATATGTTCATCTAGTGACGTGTAGTTTTTTTTTACGTCACGGAAAATAATTCTACACTGGGAAATACGCATTCTAACCATTAATCATAAATAACGTAAAAATTCAGAATGAACTGCTTATGGTAACACTGCTAAAAGCCAATGTTGCGAAGAACGGCAACTCTGTTCGATACACTCAATAACGTCATCCCCCGCGACCGGAGGGTGTAAGAGAGACGTTTATTTTTCCTTCATATTATAATATATATATATAATATAATTAATTATATATATATAATAGTATATATATATATACAAATACATATAACATATATATAGATAATATATAAGTTTATTTAAGTAGAAAATTATTGAAATAGACAACCCCACAGTTTTCTTTCCAGGAAATGCTGTACCCATTGTTATTATTATCGTTAAGATTAACGTCATTATTACTGTTATTGTTATTATTATTTTTTCTCAAAATATTATTATTATTATTTGTATGATATATTTTTCCACATTTTTATATCTGTCATTTATGCTATTATTACCTTAATCTTCAAATATTTTGTCATTATTTTTAATGGGGGAGTTGTGTGGAGGGGGTGGGGGACGCGCCCAGGTTCCCCCGCCCTGGATCTGCTTGTGTCTCTACCCAGTATACGTATGTGCAGAAACATTTGTACGAACTCAGACACACACACACGCGCGCGCAGAATGACTGCGCGGGTTAAACAACTACCATTAATGCCTCTATTATCTGGTCACTGATCAGGGCAAATGGCTAAGGTTTCCTTAGATCTTCAGAATGACTTGCTCTTTCTTATCTTGTATTCTATTAAAGGTCATTTGCCTATATTTTTTTTTTCATTACGGATTATAATAACCTGTAAATATACTTATTGATGTCTTTTTCTTTGCCTGATCTATAGGCATGTGTACACATTGTGAACAAGGAATTTGGAGACTGCAGACCTCTGCCAAAAAATCTAATCATTTGTCGACGGTCAGAAGGCCCACCTTGGGTCGGATCGTCTTAAAATATCTGCCGTTACTTTTTAAGCAGATCTAGTATTATTAAAAGAAACAATCGCGAGCTGAACCAGCTCATAACTTCTTCAGCAGAGGTATTATAATATCAGTAATATTGATAATAAATGTCGATATTCCTGATAAGCGATTTGGTGTTTTCCACAATACAAACTTCAACAGTCATCAATAACAAAACTCTGGATTTCTCTTCCCACGTCCGTTTTTCCAAAAGACGAGACAGCGGCTTCTTTGTAGGTCAAGCCCCACTCTTTTTTCATTCCATTTTATTCTGTTTTCTATCAAACTTGGGTCAGAGGTGTTAAGTTTTCGCTTAGTTGACTTGTGAATTAGATCAAAACATCCTAAGCTAGCGAAACAATCGTCTGTACCTTAGTTACCAAATAATAAAACAACTGATAATATACCTATATACAATCTCGTCTCGTATAAACAAAAATGGAACGGACGAAATACAAGCAAATATACGTACATATAAGGTCACGTCCACTCACTAACTACAACCATCCGTACCGGATAAAACGTCAAGTTGGCGAGGGGGCTTTACTTTGGTCAAAATCGCATTTTCGCGCAAGATGAGGATCGAACAGATGGCGTCTCTCATTCCGAATCGGAAATCCATGTTAATTGGCTTTATCTGTAATTACCTAAAAGGATAAATGCAGTTAGGGTCATCCACTGGCCAGCGCGGCCGGCAGATCTTGCTCATTAGCGGGCGCGTTCAGTCGGGGATGCTGCAAGACCAAAGGGCTACGTTCAGCAAGGTTGAAAGGGGATCGTCAACGGTCTGCGGATGCTCTGGTTCGAAAGCTTTGGGAGATATGGCCGAAGGGATTTACTAAAGTATTAGTGAGAGAAGCAATGAATATGCTAGGAATAAGAGAGCTGATGTTTAGACTCTTTGAAATAAACGAATGTTACGTAACTATGCAAAGAGAAACGAGAAAAAAAATTGGAAATAAAATATTCTTTAGAAAGAAATATTTATTGGAAACATTATTCAGATCAAGATGCTAATGAGAGAGAGAGAGAGAGAGAGAGAGAGAGAGAGAGAGAGAGAGAGGATGCAAAGATTCAGTAGAAAATTAATGACAATTTCTCTTAAATATTCATTAAAAATACGCCGACAATCTAGTCCCTTTGTGAAAAACATGAAGGATTCTGAAGAGATCAAATCTGTATAGACGTGTTTAAATCTCTCTCTCTCTCTCTCTCTCTCTCTCTCTCTCTCTCTCTCTCTCTCTCTCTCTCGTGAAACATTATGAACCATAATTTAGTTTCTGATTATTTTTTATAACACAAATAATCAGGTATTTGTAGGTTGTTGAAATATTTCTTTTGTATTTTCCTCTCGATTGTGTTCAATTAAATATTGATCATTCTTCACCATATTTAATAAATTTTCATAATTCTTCATTCACTTTGTCAGTAGTTCCTTATAGACTCATTACGGAATTAGCCCTCTAAAATTTGCGAACCAGTCGGTTTAGTCTTAACATTTTCGAACCATTAGGTTTAGTCAAATCTTTTCGAACTTGCCGGTCTAATCTAAAATTTTCGAACCAGTCAGTTTGGTCTAAGATTTTCGAGCCTGCCGGTCTAGTCTAAAATTTTCGAAACAGCCAGTTTAGTCTAAAATTGTTCGAACCATCAGGTTTAGTTTAACCTTTCCGAACCTGACCGTCTAATCTAAAATTTTCGAACCAGCCAGTTTAGTCAAAAATTTCCGAACTTTCCGTTTTAGTCTTAAATGTTCGAACCAGTCAATTCAGTCTAAAATTTTCGAACCACCCAGTTTAGTCTAAAATTTTCGAACCTGCCGGTTTAGTCTAAAATGTTCGAACCAGCTAATTTAGTCTAAAATTTTCGAACTTTCCTATTTAGTCGAACATTTTAGAACCAACCAGTTCAGTCTAAAATGTTCGAACCAGCCGATTTAAGTCAAGGCTTCAGTTCCTTTTCAGCCTTGCTGAACGCGCCTTTGGCCATGACATCATCAGCGAACGAACGCGGCCGCAAACGAGCGAGATTTGTCTTGCTAGCGAACGGATGGCCTTAACTGCATTCATCCTTTCAGGTAATTACAGGTAAAGCCAATTAACATGGATTTCCTGCTCAGAGAGAGAGAGAGAGAGAGAGAGAGAGAGAGAGAGCGAAGCCATCCGTTGGATCCATCCCAAATCCAAATCCGATTTTAACCGGTTAACGTTCCATTGCTAGTGTGATGTGCATTTGTGTGTGCTAAGTAGTGCCGTGTGCACATGAGAAGTGTATGTTTACGGGTATTTGCTGGTGACATCTTATGTTAGATGTGTATTCATGCGTATTTCATCTAGTGACAGCCTGTGTTAGATGTGTATTCATGTGTATTCCATCTAGTGACAGCCCTGTGTTAGACGTGTATTTATGTATATTTCATCTAGTGATAGCTTGTATAAGAGGTATAATTATCTGTATTTTTCCGTAGTGAGAGCTTGTGTGTTAAACGTGTATCTATGTGTATTCCATAGTGACAGCCGTGTTAGATGTGTATTTATGTGTATTTTAGTCAGTGATAACTCGTATTAGAGGTATACTTGTGTGTATTTTTTGCGTAGTGAGAGCCTGTCTTAGATGTGTATTTATGTGTATTTCATCATGATAGATTGTATTAGAGGTACACTTGTGTGTATTTTTCGCGTAGTGACACCCTGTGTTAGATGTGTATTTATATGTATCTCATCTAGTGATAGCTTGTATTGGAGGTATATTTTAGGTGTATTTTTCGCGTAGTGACACCCTGTGTTAGATGTGTATTTAAATGTATCTCATCTAGTGATAACTTGTATTAGAAGTATATTTTATGTGTATTTTCGCGTATTGACAGCATGTGAGATGTGTATTTATGTGTATTTCATCTAGTGATAGCTTGTATTAGAGGTATACTTATGTGTATTTTTCGCGTAGTGACAGCCTATGTTAGACGTGTATTTATGCGTTCTTTACTTTTTGTGTATTTCTGTAAAGAGCTTTTAAAGACATTTTTTGATAAGAGTGATAATTACGCTTTGCCATAACTGCCTGTACGCCCAATGACGCTCACTTTTATTTGATTTGCTTTTAAACCGCGTGTGAATACGCGGTTTTAGTCTACGCGTTGTGTAGCTTGGGCGTATTAGCGGGTTTGAGTCTGTGAGGGAAAAAATAGTAAAACCGGGAGTGAATTGGGTCTAGCCAGGAAATTCCAAGCCGCCTGGGATATGTGGGTCAATTATGGCATTTTCGAAGTGATTTCGCGCCGTGGAATGACCGCCATAAACAGTGGTCATTTTACCAATGCAATCATACATTCTCTCTCTCTCTCTCTCTCTCTCTCTCTCTCTCTCTCTCTCTCTCTCTCTCTTCTCTCTCTCTCCCTCTCGCTTTCTCTGTTGAGGCGGTGATTAGCCAACCTGCCTGTGTAGAGCCATATACAATTCATTCCTCTCTCTCTCTCTCTCTCTCTCTCTCTCTCTCTCTCAGTATAGCCTTATTCGCCGCTAGGTTTGAATAGTTCCATAGAGATTCTCTCTCTCTCTCTCTCTCTCTCTCTCTCTCTCTCTCTCAGTGATAATTTAATTCGCCGCTAGGTTTGAATAGTTCCATAGACATTTTCTCTCTCTCTCTCTCTCTCTCTCTCTCTGTTGAGGCGGTGAATAGCCAGCCTGCCTGGGTAGAGCCATATGCAATTCATTCTCTTTCTCTCTCTCTCTCTGAGGCAGTGATTAGCCAACCTTCCCGTGTAGGGCCATATACAGTTCTCTCTCTCTCTCTCTCTCTCTCTCTCTCCTCTCTCTCTCTCTCTCCATCTCTCTCTCTCTATATATATATATATATATATATATATATATATATATATATATGTAATATATATATATATATATATATATATATATATATAATATATATACATATATATATATATATATATATTATATATATCTCAGTGAATATCCATATATATCTCTCTCTCTTCTCTCTCTCTCTCTCTCGCTCTCTCTCTTCTCTCGCTCTTCTCTCGCTCGCTCGCGTCTGATATATATATATATAATAATATAGATATAAATGCATAGATATATATATGATGTATATATATATATATATAGAGAAGATATAATAGAGATATATATATATACATATATATATATATATATATATATATATATATATCCTCAGTGGAAATCCATCGATATTCTCTCTCTCTCTCTCTCTCTCTCTCTCTCCTCTCTCTCTCTCTCTCTATCTCTCCAAGAGAGAATGAGTGAATCCTGTTTAAACACAGGACATGAATGAAGTTCATTGCAGATTTCCTTTTCTTGCCATGGGTGGGAAGGGTGGGTGGGGATAATGCATTATAGGAGTGATGAAGGTTTTGTGGGCGTGATTTGACAGATACTGGGTGTGGCTCAAGCACGTCAGGCGTGGAAAAGTCATCATTGGTGAGATGAAGGCATAGATAAGCAGTGATGGGCGTAGCAAAAGCAGCAAAAGCTGGGTTAAGGGAATATGGGCGTGGTTAAGTAAAAAAAAGTTGAATAGTGAAGTCTTGGTGGGCATGGTTAAGTAATTACGGGAGTGGTTAAGGCTTTTTGGGCGTGGGTAATTCATTACAAGCTTAGTTAAAGCTTGGTGGGCATGGTTATGTCGTTATGGGCGTGGTTAAGTCTATGTGGGCGTGGCTACAGCTTCATGGGCATAGTTAAGCCATTATGGGCGTGGCTGATTCACTGCAGGCTTGGTAAGTGTGGACAGATATTCGTTTTTCTTCCAAAGAGATTATTTCACAGTGTGAAGGCCGACGGAACGGGCAACTCTGTGCCCTTAGCTAACCCATACCCGATGGAAAAAGAGCAAGAATTAGAAATGAAGTAAAGAACAGAAACACCTTTTTAAAAATTGACGCAGAAAGAGAATTGTTAGGCTGGTCATCAAAACATTCCTACGATAACTCGATACAAGATACAATTCAGTCTGGCAATTATTATATGATATTATATATCAATTATATGAAGTATATTGCATTATACGAACGATAGTAAGTAGCTTTGATCTCTCTTATAAAAATACGCTGATTACTCTATTTTATCTGATTTAAATGTCATTTTTTGAATGATATTTTTTGCATTTACGAAAGCTTGTGAATAAACATTTCCTCGCTTTCGTAACCATACACTGATTATTCATTTTTTTCTGATTTAAATGTCCATTTTTTAAAATTATTTTCATTGCATTATACGAAAACTTGTAACTAACCATTTTCTCGCTTCCCTAATCATACGATGATTATTAAATTTTTTTTATCTGATTTAAATCTCAATTTTTGAATTATTTTTATTGCTTTATACGATAGCTTGTAAATAACTATTTTCTCGCTTTCATAACCATACGATGATTATTATTTTTTTGACTTAAATCTCCATTTTTCAATTATTTTTATTACGTTATACGAAAACTTGTAAATAACCATTTTCTCGCTTTCATAACTATACGCTGATTATTATTTTATTTTTTCTGATTTAAATATCAATTTTTTTAGTTTGTTGCAATATACGAAAGTTTGTAAATAACCATTTTTTCACTTTCGTAACCATACGCTGATTATTAATTTTTTAATCTCTATTTTTTATTATTTTTATTACATTATACGAAAATCTTTAAATAACCATACGCTAACTATTATTTTTTTTCTAGTTAAAATATCTATTTTTTATTATTTTATTGCA
Organism: Macrobrachium nipponense; assembly: GCF_015104395.2. Taxonomy (NCBI): domain Eukaryota; kingdom Metazoa; phylum Arthropoda; class Malacostraca; order Decapoda; family Palaemonidae; genus Macrobrachium; species Macrobrachium nipponense. The sequence continues at coordinate 39,280,924 of NC_087207.1, read as the reverse complement.
ATATACGAAAACTTGTAAATAACCATTTTCTCGCTTTCATAACCATGCGCTGATTATTAAACTTTTTTTTCTGATTTAAATATCCATTTTTGGCCTATTTCCATGACATAAGCTGATTATTCTACCATTTTTTATTCTGACTTAAATTTCAATTTTTGAATTGTTCCCGAGGTATAGATTACCACGCACACATTCCTGATCCTTTTCTTTGTCTGGAGACCAATGCCCGATACGCGAGCAATATTGCAGCAGAGATCCACCTGGCGGATGTTTGGGGAGTTTCGAATCCAAGACATTGTTTCTGGTCAACGTTTTAATGCGTCCCATCACTCTAGTTACGATTCGCGTCCAGCGGATGTTAGGAAGTTATTCCTGCAGCCGACGGGGGTCTGTCTGTCTGTCTGTCTGTCTCTCTCTCTCTCTCTCTCTCTCTCTCTTCTTCAAAACTATTTGAACTTCCTTAACTTTAAAAAATAGAATGCAATTTCTTGTCTGAGATCGTTTATTATATATATATATATATATATATATATATATATATATATATATATATATATATATATATATATATTATATATATATATATATTATATATATATATATATATATATATATTATATATATAATAAGAGTGGTAGTCAGGCCACCGAAATATAGTTCCTGAGCTTTATACGAAATTGTTTTAATGGGCCTTTTTACCTGAGACGTAATCCTGTTTTAACAGGAGAATTTATTTACATTGCAATATAATATAAAATATAAAACGATATGAATATATATTATATGTTATAATATATTATATATATATATATCTATATATATATATATATATATTCACGATTATATATAATATAATATGTGTGTGTATATATATATAAGCAACAAATGTCTTTTAATATTCAATTAGTTCTACCTCGGAAATAATACCGAAGGGGAATTATAATAGAATAAGTGGTTCCCCACCTGGCAGGGTCGAACTGCCGAATTGGATATTAGACGACATTTTGTAGCTTAATATTTTTGCATATATAAATCACAGTGATGTGATAAGAATTCATGTATACACATATATACATATATACGTTTGCTTATTTTCTCGAATTCAGACCTCATATCTTTCTTTAATTTTCATCCCGAATTGATCCAAAAATTTAACCCAGAATAATCTGGTCCAAGCGCCGTTTCCGTTCCTAATCAGCTTTGCTGAACGCGCCTTTCATTTACATCACCCCGACTGAACGCGCCCACTGACGAGCAAGGTCTGCCTGCCGCCATCTTGGTCAGCGAATGACCGTAACTGCATTTATCCTCTTATGTAATTACAGCTAGAGCTAATTAACATGGTTTTCCTATTGGGTAAGAGCGTTGCCATCTGTTTGATCCTTATTTTGCGAGAGACGCGATTTAGGCCAATTACAGACACCTCTCTCTCGCTTATTGTTCGAGCCAGCGTGTGTAGCTTGCAAGTGGTGAGTGTAAGTATGGTGGTGTGTGTATACACAGAGGATAGTGTTTCGTGTGTTTGGTGGTATTTTGAAGGCATGACGAGTGTGTGTGCACGTACAGTTGTTCTTGGTAACTAGATTCAAATATCTTGTTATAATTTTTTAAGAGTTAGGATTCCATCGGGGCAAAAATAGATTGTCTTTAGCCCAAGTTTGACAAAACGATACCCAAGTTGGGCAAAAGCGATAAAATAGGTGAGGAAATAAAAGAGCTGATCATATCCTCCAAGGAAGCCATAAACCTGATTCATAAAGGAGGGGGAAATCGAAAGCAGAAAACGAATTCCAGAGCTCTGTGTTGAATCATGGATAGTGTTGACGTTGTTGATGAACATGTACAGAGGAAATCTAACCAACTGAATTAACGAAATAAATAATGAACTTTTACTGCCATCCTTACTCAGACTATTTACAAATATACATAGAAAATCAGATCAAAGAGCCATTAAGGGAAGAAGTATGATAGAACATTAAAAGAAAATAAAACGGATCCAACTGGATAATTTTGAACCAGCCGGCAAATGGTCGGTCAATGATAGCATTTCCGAGCTGATCTAGGACCTACAAATGGTCGCAATAAAAGGTGGTCGTTTAACCAAGGCAATCACACTTGTCGAGAGTAATGCTTATGGACGGCGCCCTTACTTCACCGGGGAGGGGATTCGCGCCCTCCAATATTTTCTACAATGCTTTGGCTCTAGGCTAGTGAATTAGGGTTCTCTCTCTCTCTCTCTCTCTCTCTCTCTCTCTCTCAATATCACTGACTTGATAGGTTAAACTATCTTATCTGTCTCTCTGCCTCTCTCTCTCTCAATAACATTGACTTGTTAGCCTAAATTCTCTCTCTCTCTCTCTCTCTCTCTCTCTCTCTCTCAATAACATTGACTTGTTAGCCTAAATCTCTCTCTCTCTCTCTCTCTCTCTCTCTCTCTCTCTCAATAACACTGACTTGTTAGACTAAATTCTCTCTCTATCTCTCTCTCTCTCTCAATAACATTGACTTTTTAGACTAAACTCTCTCTCTCTCTCTCTCTCTCTCTCTCTCAATAACACCCGCTTGTTAGCCTAATCTCTCTCTCTCTCTCTCTCTCTCTCTCTCTCTCTCTCTCTCTCTAACTGACTAACTAGCTGTTCTATCTCTCTCCGTCAAATATACTGAATTCGCTACTCTCCCTTTTCGTGTGCCACCTATGAAAACCACAGTTGCCATGTATTTCCATTTCCTTTTTGAACACTGAACCACCCAAAGCTTACAGGCACCAGCTTTAACCTTAGCCAAATATCACTTGAAGATCTGGCTGCATCTAGGCCAAAGAACCCGGCCGAATTTCGTCCTTCTTTAATGTCTTCTGAGAATAACGGAAATATTTACCCTGGAAATGATTATTCAGATTATATTAATTCTTTGTCGAATAAACATGTTTAGTACGATTCACAAATATATAAACAGATTAAAATTGGTATAAAAAGCCCTATGGACCGTGAAGGTACAAGTGAGGCGACGCTTGGCGTCGATGAGTAACCGTATGCGGTTCGAAACGAAGTGATATCCCCTCCTTCGAAGGGAAGGTAGCGAATATCCAGAAAACACCTTTGGAGCCTCAAGTAACAGGTAAAGGTTCGCCAGACTCGAAAAGCCAACTGAGGAAGGGAAGACCACAAAAAGCAAACAATGCATCCATGGTTCTCATTGCTAACAAATAACCCGTAGCGGGGTATTAGTGCCGTCAGTGCACCTCATGCAGTGCATTGTAGGCATTACTTACGGTTCTTTGCAGCGTGCCTTTGGCCCATAGCTGCAACCCCCTTCATTCATTTTACTGTACCTCCGTTGCTATTCTCTCAGTTCCATCTTACTTTCCACCTTCTATCAATTGATTCATAGTGCAACTGCTTTGAAGTTTTCCTCCTGTTACAACTTTCAAACCTCTTACTGTCAGTTTTCGTTTCAGCGCTGGATGACCTCATAGGTCCCAGTGCTTGGCCTTTGGCCTAGATTCTATCTTCAGTGCAGTTCAGTTCATTGCAAACAAATATTAATTGTGTCTGTCAGAGTAAACAAACATACTTAATTTGCGCATTATTAATATGACAAAAAATAAATAACTTCGATTATGTATGTCAAAATAAACTCAATAATGCCCGTCAAAACAAACAAACTGCGTTTATATTTGTCACAACACACAAACTCCATTTGTGTTTGTCACACAAAATATGTGGGGCGTTCGTCAGTATGAATAGGATAAATCAACGCCAAAAAAAAAAAAAAAATGAAAACGAATGATTAATCGATCGGTGAACATTAAATGTCAGTATGTCATTGTCACGTCCCTTCATCAACTTGGTAATATTTATAGTTATCGAAGTTTGCTAAATGAAACACCGAGTCAGAATTATATATCATCGTTCGAACATGAAGAGAGAGAGAGAGAGAGAGAGAGAGAGAGAGATAAAAATACAGTTATTGTTTTTACATAATATATATATAATATAATAATAATAATATTTATATTATATATATATATATATATATAATGTATTATAATATTAATATATATAAATATTTATAAATATATATATAATATAATATATATATATTTTATCTATATATATATATATATGTATATACTATAAATATATATATCTATATATATATATATATATTATATACTATAACTATTATATATTATATATATATATATTAATATTATATATATAATATATATAAATATATATATATATATATAAGGGGATTATAATCGACAATGATGTAAAATCCTTCTGTAGTTAATATATATTTCTTGTACAGTAACTTAAAGCTTTCGACCATCAGCTATGGTCTTGTTCACTAAAAAGAAAAAAATAAAGATTTTATATCAAACAAGACAGCTGATGGTCGAAAGCTTTAATTTACTGTACAAGAATATATATTTTATATAACCACAGAAGGATTTTACATCATTGTGGATTATATCCGAATTTACTTAGATGTATGACATAGTACCTAGCTTCTTCATAAATATATATATATATATATATATATATATATATATATATATATATATATATATATATATATATATATATATATATATTTATATATATATATGTGTGTGTGTGTGTGTGTGTATGTATATACATAAATATAAATAATATATATGTATATATATATATATATATATATAGATATATATATAATATATTTATATAGCGTAGGGGTTTAAATGGAGACATCCGTTTCATAAGGGCGTTTATGTAATGCAACGTTTCAGGGGACCAGCCCCATTTTCAAGCTGAAAATTACAATAATAAAATAAAGTTAAAATAATCACTCATCTAAAAAACATATAATTACAATACTTAAAGCAAATTATAAAAACACCAACTAAACGCAAGTACCATTTCCAGTAGAGGAAGGAAGACGCGTGACTAAAAAACAAAAACAAAACACGAAGGCATCTCTGTTGTTTACGCCAGGTACAGAGGGGTGGAGGCAGTTTGGTTGTTCAGTTTTGGAACAATCGACTTTATAAAGAGCGATTCGAAGACCGCTAGCTGCTGCGGAGAAGACGCTTTTGAAAGGATCTTAAAGTTTTTATATTCAATATTGACTTTGCATTTCTTTGTGTGGTCACGGATGGTGGAAAATTCAGGAGATGATAATTTGACTCCAGTGCGGAAACTCACCCCCCTATGGCAATCTATTCGGACCTTAAGAAGTCCTCTTGAGGCCCCGATATATTTTCCTAGATCACATCTAGGACAAGTATGTAAATAGACAATATTAGATGCCATAAGAGGGTTTAACTTGTCTTTATATTCAAAAATTGATCCAATTGTCAATGGGTTTGTTGGGATCAGCTGACATTTTATGGCCGGACAGTAAGTTCTAATAATCTGTTGCATTTTGACATAGAATTTCGAATTGGTTAAAAATGGAGCCTCAAGAAGACTTCTTAAGGTCCGAATAGATTGCCATAGGGGGGTGAGTTTCCGTATCCTGGATTTTCCAGCATCCATGACCACACAAAGAAATGCAGTCAATATTGTTTTTGTTTGTTAGTCACTCGTCTTCCTTCCTCTACTGGAAATGGTACTTGTGTTTAGTTGGTGTTTTTTTAATTTGCTTTAAGTATTGTAATTGTATGTTTTTTAGATGAGTAATTATTTTAACTTTATTTTATTATTATAATTTCCAGCTTGAAAATGGGGCTGGTCCCTGAAACGTTGCATTAAATAAACGCCCTTATGAAACGGATGTCTCCATTTAAACCCTTACCGCCATGTATCCCTTCTGAGGTTCCCCTTCGGTTGATATATATTAATATATATATATATATATATATATATATATATATATATATATATATATATATATATATATATATATATATATATACACACACACACGATATACGCAATATTTACTATCACATTGCCTGTAAACATGGCATATTGTAAGTTCATTAAGGAAAGAGTGTTCTATATCAGTTTTATCAAAATCAAACTATTGCCATTCATTCCGTTACCTCATAAACCTGGAAGCTAAACTTACTAGAAATAATGGATTGGGTGGTTCAGTAGTTCCTGGAACCCTTATTTCTTCAGTTACCCTTGATATGATTTGCATGGAAGTGATTCACACTCCGCTATAACCATGAGGTTATGCGTTTCAGGGACCCTCCAGGCTACAGAATAAAGTTCCTAAAGAGAGGAAATCTTCCCCTTCGCTGTTACGCTCTGGAATTTCCTTCTTTCTATTGTATTCCCATATTCCATCTAATTATTTTTCATCTAGGAATAGAAACAAGAAAAGATTTCTGAGCTAATGAAAGTTCTCATTCATGAACTGCTCATCGTTCTTGCATTGGGAGATTGATAATTCGGTTTACATTAGCCTGGCGTCTCTGCAATGAAGTGGACTGAAGCAATAACTATATATATATTTGATAAAAATAAAATTACAGCAATTTATCGGATTATCGATGACTCAAACAAGACATACGCACAAGACATAGTTATAAAAGATCAGTTGGTTAGAGAATGCCCAATAATGAAAGGTTTCACATTTTTCTAAACTTATATAAAATAACAACAAAACAACTTCAATAAAACCATTGAGATAAATAAAAACATGTTATTTGAGGAGAGAGAGAGAAAAAAAACTCACATCTCCACGCCATAAACCACTTACTTACGATAAAAGGTTTGTCTTGGATCTTTTGTGGGTCTCGGAAGAGAGAGAGAGAGAGAGAGAGAGAGAGAGAGAGAGAGAGAGAGAGCTTGTCCCACAGGAAATCAGGATTAAAAGTGCGCCGATCATTATTGCTCATCTCGCTTAAAGTGGCAGCCATGAAGGGTCGGAGGACGCGAGAACGCGTGAAGCTTGGTACTATATATATACGTATATATATATATATATATATATATATATATATATATAGCGTGTGTCTGCTTATATTTATGATATAGATATATATATATATATATATATATATATATATATATATATATATATATATATATATATATTTATATATATATAAAGTTTCATGGGCCGCTGCTCATACAGCATTACGCCGAGACAATCGAAAGATAGAAGTATTTTGGGTGGCCTTAATTATAAGCTGTATAGAAAACGCGAATGCGCCGAATTTTTTACGTGTTTCATATATATATATATATATATATGATATATATATATATATAATATATATATATATATATCCATACACACACGTAAAGCTGTATGAGCAGCGGCCCATGAAACTTTAACCACGGCCCGGTGGTGGCCTGCCCTATATCGTTGCGGAACGCACGATTAAGCCTAACTCTAACTTTAAATAAACTAACTAAGTACTGAGGCTAGAGGGCTGCAATTTGGTATGTTTGATGATCTGAGGGCGGACAGAAGAAAGTGCCGACGGATGGACAAAAGTGGTATAATCGTTTTCTTTTCAGAAAGCTAAAACCTTTAACATAAATGTGCAATTTTGGGAAGAGCTAAACAGCTTATCGGACGGATTGTCTGAAATAAGAGGAAATTTGGATCGTGGAAGAAAAATGGTTAGACTTTATAATGTTGACCTTGAAGTCCAAAGCACATACCCACAAGAAGCGATTCTATGTAGCCTTCGGTTTTGTCTAATTCTCTCAGACTTCCACTGATAAATGTACTCTCCTTGGTCTGAATTATAGATGGCAAAAAATTCCTTCCTAAACCATAACGCTCTTTCATGAAAACTGCAATTCTCTTGTAAATGTCGTTCTAATGTATTGTTTTTTTAATCCTATGTTTCGGTTATCTTTCTTTTAATTCCAATACATTTCCCCTATCATTATCGTCCGTTTTTCCTGCACGTTCATCCTTTACAAGACAACTTCATCAGTAATTGAAGGGCGTTGTTTTCTCAGTCTATATTTGCGTGTACTGTACATGTTATAAAAGAACAATGATGATAATCGTAAATGAATAAAATGATCCATCAAGAAAAACTTTGGCTAAAAGTCTCTTTGTCTCCATTGTTTGGGAATCCGTCCAAATAGATTTGTCATTGACGGACAAACTTCATTTATCAATTTCTTCACCTTCTTTTCCCGCCGTTTTCTATTCCCCCTCAACCTTGTCTCCTTCTTCCTCTCTTCTTCTTGCTTTTAGTTTTCTGTAAAAGAAAACTATAGTGCCGGCTTTGTTTGTCCGTCCTCCCTCAGATCGTAGAAACTACTGCGGCTAGAGGGCTTGAAATTGGTTATTGATCAAGCATACCAAATTGCAGCCCTCTAGCCTCAGTTGTTTTTATTTTATGCAAGGTTAAAGTTAGCCTTAATCGTACTTCTGGAAGCGCTACAAGTACCAACAACATAGTTCATAACCAGACATTGGTTGAGTTTCATGGGCCGCAGCTAAGAGTTTTATGGGCCGTGGCTTAAGCCACCACCGGACAAAACTTTTGCACATATTTTACTTTTTTATTTTAATAGTCAAATATCCCGGAGTAACTTTTGAGTGTCCTAGTAAGGCAGTGTGGAAATTCCTACAAAAACTAAAAGTGATTGCAAGGGGGAGTCGTGCCCTTAGTTATTACTACCACAGAATGTAAAATTCTAACACAAACGTGTAAACTTACACGTAAAACTGACTGGTGAATCTACTACTATAGTAGATTCACATCAACCAGTGTATTTGACGTCTAGGGCAGTCCCTGACGACGCTCCTGATTGGCTGTTGATAAGCTAGTCAGGGCTGGAAACTCTCATTCTCTTTCCAGAGTTCACATAGGCAGGATATATGTTCCACTTCTCCAGAGGGATACTTTTGAAAGACGTATCTCTCAGGAGAGGTGGAACATACACCCTGCCTATGTGAACTCTTTCGAGAGATTGAGAGTTTCCAGCCCTGTGATTGGCTTATCGATAACCAATCAGGAGCGCCGTAAGGGACTGCCCTAGACATCAAATGCACGCTTGATGTGAATCTATTACTAGCTAAATTTGGACTTGAAGGAGAATATACTTTGGTATTTATTACTTTAGAATTAGGTCCACAAACGTACACGCCTACACATAGGCATAATACACACACACACACACACACACATGCACATTCGCTCAAACCTCGCTGACTAAACCACTCTCTCTGAACAAGTGAGAATCGTACCCTTGATAGACTCCCTAAAAATGTGATGTACCAAGCACATATACATATAAACGTATGCAAGAACAAACAAAACATTCCTAGAAACACACATGCATGCGCACAGACACAAACACATACACACATACACAAACGTCCTTTCGTTCTCTGAGAGCATTGTCTTGAAGCTTATTCACAGAAAGGCAAAATTGGGGGCCACTCCCGCCCGAGTCCCCTGGGAGTGAGTGTCCTACCTCAGCGGATGCCATGAAGGATTTGTTTACTCTGTCGGGTTCAGGGGGAAAATGAAAATAGGACCTGGTCGAGGAGGAGGAGTATGTCGGAGAGTCTTAACGCAATAGAACCGGGAGGAGCCCATGGGAGAGGCCGCCCGCCCAGAAAGGACATGACAATGGCAATGACAAATATTGCTTTACCCGGATTTTCTCTCTTTCTTTCTTTCTTTCTTTATTCATCTATTATTTTCGTTTTACTCATTTGTTTACTGTGCTACTTTACGCGTTCTTGTATTATGTGTCAGGTGAGTTATCATTTTATGAATTTTTATCACATCACCGTGATGCATATACATGCACTAAGCTACAAATGTCCTTTCATGTCCAATCCCCGCTACCTCGGAATTAATATATTTTCATATATATTAACCGAAGGGAAATTTTTTAGTTGATAAACATTTCGTCCTCTCGTGGGCTCGAACCACCGCCCAGCGGACTGGGGAGAAATCAGGACTTCAGTGAGTTATCGACTCGGCCGACAAGTGAGGTATAAGTTGATACAGATTCCGAACTTACCAATCACTATCGAACTCGGGTATTTGTAATTAGAGTCGATATCTAACCCTCTCTGCCATGCTAACAAAGTTGAACGTTTTCTACACGTAGCCATTTTATGAATTTTTATCACATCACCGTGATTCATATACGCGTTAATTCCTTACTTTTGCTTGAAAACAATTTATTGTGAAATGTAAACATAAATCTCTGATCGTCGAGAGATAAAATAAGGAATATCACTGATAAGATGTTTTTACTTTCATGCATATCGTTATCAAACGGCATTCATTTGTCTGTGAATATTAACTGTGTTGTCGTTCGACTTTCAAGTTTAATATCTGTCTTTATTCAGTGTTTGTAATTCTCTCCGCGTTTGTTTGAAGCAATTAGGTCTTATGATAATTATTCCTCTGTCTGCCTGTCTGTCTGTCTGTCTGTCATAATCTTGATTTTCAATTATATATTTCAGCTGAGAATGCCTGTCTGTCTTTGTGTCTGTCATAATCTTGATTTTCAATCATATATTTAAACCAAGAATAAAAGACTGAGTTTTCGGCAAACTGCTGATTGAAGCGATTTCTCCTTCTCTTTCATTTATATTTCTCAAAATCGTTTCCCTTCTACAGTTTCTTTTTATCCCCCCTCCGTCTTCCTCTTTGATCTATTTTGTCCCTTCCCTCTTACTTCTTTCTCCGTTCTCTTTCTTCCTTGTCCATCTCTTCCGAATGACGATTGTGATCGGCATCCATTCGCTCATTTTCTCCGATGATTTGTATCGTCGTCGCCATCTTTAATTCCGTCAGCTTTTATCTCCTCGTCTTTTTATCTCCTCGTCTATTATATAATCTCTCTCTCCCACTTTCGCTCACCACTTTTATCTCGTGCGAGACATTAACATGCCGGCTGTGACGGAGATAAAAGGGGAAAAATGGCTGAACTTTTGGAATGAGAGATCGAGAGAAACTTGGCGAGTCCGCGATGCCATGGAGGGCGCTGCTCGGGAAGAAAAGATACCCTTGTACTTGGTGACGTAATCGTCCCCCCCCCCCCCCCCCCCTCACTCTCTCTCTCTCTCTCTCTCTCTCTCTCTCGTCTAATTATCCTCCTACTTTTTGACAGACATTTTGTCTTTTCACTTAACGTTAACGAATACTCCCCCCCCCCACCCCATCCATATCTCTCTCTCTCTCTCTCTCTCTCTCTCTCTCTCTCTCTCGCTACCAGGCGGCCGGTCAATACTTATTTTTCTTTTTATTTATTTTACTTATTTTTGGTTTTGGCCGGCGAATTTATTCACGTAACTGTTATTTCTTTTGTAAACCAGATATCGTAAATTAACCCCCCCCCACCCCTACCTCTCGTCTTCTCTCTCTCTCTCTCTCTCTCCTCTCTCTCCTCGTAGCATAGTTTTAAGCCACTCAGCTCTCAAATGAGGGATCTGCGTTCCATTCCTGAACGGACAAGCATGGGAGACATGAGCCCAGTCCCTGAAATTTAGTATGCGTTGCTGACATAAGTAGTGGATTATGACCAATGAAATTAGTTGACCTTGTGTGGTAACTTCTTTGGTTCCATTATTTACCTGATTTTGCTAATACTAAATTGTGTTCTCTATCACCGTCACATCTATAAAGAAAAAATTTCATTTCAAACGACTTAAGCCCTCCCCTTCCCCGCCCAGCCGCCACCTCCCCCCGCCCCCCACCCCCCAAAAAAAAATGCGCTGAAGTTTCAGAAACGGCTTCGTGGTGGCCTGTGTCGTTGGCATCTATAGTTGTTCCAGACGCATGATCATAACTAACTGTAACCTTAAATATGATCAAATCTACTAAGGCTAGAAGACTGGAATTTGGTATGTTCGATGATTGGAGGGTGGATGATCAACATACTAATTTGCAGCCCTCTATCCTCAGTAGTTTTTAAGATCTGAGGACGGACAGAAAAGTGCGGACGGACAGATACCTAAACCATATTAAATAAAGAACACAATTCGCATTCTGAAACTTAACGTGTAAATTCAGTATGACAACAGCCACTCATTCCATCGCCACCCTGTTTTCCTTAGAAAGTGACGTGTTATTGAAAGATTATATTGTCCTCCCGCCAATCAACGTCAAATAAAAAAAAAAAAAAAAGGAAGATGATGAATTGTTTGCAGTGGCGCGAAATAATTCTTCTGGTTAGCAGAAGGGGAATTCACTAATCCGCGAGCAAATAGAAATACACACAGATGAATTTCCCCTTTATGGTATTCGGAATTTTTCCTTTCATCTCTCTTCGAGGTAACATCACTCTTTCTTTATGTTAACAATATAATTCCTCTTGCTCTCTGTCTCTGTTTCGTCCCTATACGTATATATATATATATATATATATATATATAATATATTATATATTATATCTAGATAATATCTATATATCTATTATATATATACATCTATATTATTATATATAATATGTTCTAATCTTATATATTATAATATATGTATATATATATATATATATATATATATATATATATATATATTAATATATATATATATATATATATATATATATATATATATATACTATATATATATATATCGTAGTATATACATATCTATATATTTATGTGTATATATATATATATATATATATATATATATATATATATATATATATATATATTTCTGATATTCCTGTCGTGAAAACGTTATATCATATAATTTTCGTTACAAAATCTAAAATTTCTTACATCATAATGTCATCCGTCATAAAGGTTCAGCCTCTAATGAATTATTTTTTTCTCATTTCAAACTAAATCGGTGGCTATGAAACCAACATTACATATAATGCAAATGAGTTGTGTGAAACGATTTTAGATTTCTTTTTCCTAAGATATAGTGACCCCCAAGAGTTTTAACAAGGATCAACGTAAAAATATAAACAAAAGACGGTAAATACTATCATAAAGATAATATATATATATATATATATATATATAATATATATATATATATATATATATATATATATATATATATATATTTATATTCTGTCGTGAAACGTTATCATCATAATTTTCGTTACAAAATCTAAATTTCTTACATCATAATGTCATCCGTCATAAAGGTTCAGCCTCTAATGAATTATTTTTTTCTCATTTCAAACTAAATCGGTGGCTATGAAACCAACATTACATAATGAAATGCAAATGAGTTGTGTGAAAACGATTTTAGATTTTTCCTTTTTAAGATAGTAACCCCAAGAGTTTTAACAAGGATCAACGTAAAAATATAAACAAAAGACGGTAAATACTATCATAAAGATAATGAAGGCTCCCTTCCCAGCCCCAGAAATATTAGCCCAAGATAACAAACCCTGAAAACCCTTGTTGGGTCACCATCTAAGAGAGATCCACAATTTTCGTATCGGCCCAAATCAAAGATATTCCATTAAACAATTTTAGAAAGTGAGGAGTTGGTTAGGCAGTTGGCAAAACCTGATTAATGATCACTTCAATTATACACAAATGAAAATCATTCGCTGGATGTATATTAAAAATATAGTAATCAGGGTTTCTCCAAAAGTCATGGATATAGTTCACTAGAATATCTCTCGCCGGTTGCTAAAGTAAGAGAAGCTTTACGATTGGTTGGTTTACGTGGATGTTGACTCTCTCTCTCTCTCTATCTCTCTCTCTCACTCGCTCTGTCTCTCTCTCTCTCTTCACACATATTTTAGCTTGACTCTCTCTCTCTCTCTCTCTCTCTCTCTCTCTCTCTCTCTCTCCCTGACATAATTATGTTAACTTGAATGCCTCTCTCTCTCTCTCTCTCACATATGTTGACTTGAATCTCTCTCTCTCTCTCTCTCTCTCTCTCTCTCTCTCTCTCTCTCTCTCTCTCTCTCATAATTTTTCAGTTGAATACCGAATTATTATTTCCGTTCATTTATTTGAATCTTAGATGTCTCTCTCTCTCTCTCTCTCTCTCTCTAAAAATTTCTTTATTCCCTTTTCCCTATTTCTTCATCTCTCTCTCTCTCTCTCTCTCTCTCTCTCTCTCTCTCTCAAAAATCAAAATTTCTCCAATCTCTCTCTTCTCTCATCTTCTCTCTCTCTCTCTCTTCATCTTTCTATGGTCTTCCCCTTTTCCCCCTTTACTTTTTCTCTTTGAGCTGTTCTTCATTTTTCATCTTTTCTTCCCTCATCTCCCTTTTTGATAATGACTGCGAAGTGCTCCTTAATTCACATATTTTCCTATCTTTGGTGTCATTTATTCATTTTCATCTTGTCCGCCTTTATTTCGTCATATTTTACTGTATCAGCTTCTATATTTCGTATTTTTCTTTTTTCGTCTCATCAACTTTTATTTCTTACGCTTTCATCTGCTCGGATTTTATCGAGAAACATTTTTATTCCTTATTTTGTGCTCAAGAAAATGACAGTGACGGAAACCTCATTCTTATCGTCATCTTTAATTAGATGATCAGGACAGTGACTGCCTTCTCCTAATGAAATTTTGCTCTTTAAATGTCAGCTGACAGCGAGGAAGAGTTGAAGAAGTTGGACAACTAAGCGAGAGGAGCCGGTTGGAAAGAACTGTGCAGAAAGCATTGTAAAAAAAAATTAATAAATAAAAAAAAAGACACTAAATTCGCATCAACACGAGGCTCATTAGAGACGATATGAAACGGAGTCTCTCTCTCTCTCTCTCTCTCTCTCTCTCTCTCTCTCTCTCTCTCTCATTTAGGTGACTATTAGGATATAAATTTTTCTAAATATTTACATTCTCTCAAACGTAACTTAATTTCGTGAGACAATTAACACTTCCAAACAAACGTAACCTAATTTCGTGAAACAATTGACACTTTTCGCAAGAAACGTCATTTAATTTCGTGAAACAATTGACACTTCCAAAAAAACGTCACTTAATATCGTAAAACAATTAACACTTCCAAACAAACGTCACTTAATTTCGAGAAACAATTGACACTTCCAAACAAACGTAACTTAATTTCGTGAGATAATTAGCACTTCCAAACAAACGTCACTTAATTTCGTGATACAAAATCAACACTAGCCTTAAAATGCAGAATGCAACACATACCCTAGATAGCTGCAAAAACTCTTATTTATTAATCCTGTCCTCATTTTACTTCAAATGGAAGAGATAAAAGAGATAACAGAGATGAAATATGAAAAGATGGGAGATGGCGAGATAAACGCTACCGAGGAAAGAAAAGTTGACGAGACTGATACAAAATATTGGCCAGTGAACAGAAGATAGGAAAGATGCAATTCTTATCTAGTGGATGAAGAGAAAGGAAGAGATGAAAAAATGGATAACTCCTCAAATAGGACGAGAAGAAAATTGAAGAAATGGTGGAGAGAGAGAGAGAGAGAGAGAGAGAGAGAGAGAGAGAGAGAGAGAGAGAGAGAGAGAATGAACCCTATTCATATGGTACAAGCCCAAAGAAGCCATTGACTTAAAATTCAAGTTTCCAAAAGAGCAGAAAATTGGAGAGAGAGAGAGAGAGAGAGAGAGAGAGAGAGAGAGAGAGAGAGAGAGAGAGAGTGATGAACCCTATTCATATGGAACAAACCCACAAGAATCATTGACTTGAGATTCAAGTTTCCAAAGAAAAGAAAATTGAAGAAATGTGGAGAGAGAGAGAGAGAGAGAGAGAGAGAGGAGAGAGAGAGAGAGATGAATCCTATTCATAAGGAACAAGCCCAAAGGAGCCATGACTTAAAATTCAAGTTTCCGCAGACGAAAAGGAAAGTGAAAAAATGGTGGAGAGAGAGAGAGAGAGAGAGAAGAGAGAGAGAGAGAGAGAGAGAGAGAGAGTATTGTTGGGGTGTTCTCCTATGTTCAATGAGATCATCAAGAAATATTTTTGTTGTCAATTATGGAAGCTATCCGCATTACTATTAAATTTGTTTATTAATTAATTAATTAATTAATTAATTATTATTTATTTATTTATTTATTTATTTATTTATCTATCTATTTATTTACTTGTTTTTTTAAGAGCAAAGGCCCATGTGATGGGCAAACTGATGCCTCTTTCTAGCCAAAGGCAGTGATAACATAATTGAAGAAAATAGGATGCAGAATGTTCGGCCTTAACCAGGAAAGAGAAAATAAGCTTCTTGGCGAAAAAATGTTTTACCTGTCAGGGAAAAGAGAAGCAGAAAACAATTCCAAAGCTCGGCAATGGATGGAAACAAACAGTGACTGAACCGGAGAAACGATTTCCACAAGGTAAACAAATGGAAGGGAGATGAAAACTGTACTGCAGAATTGTTTTAAATTTGTTTTGTAATTTTTTTTATTTTATATCATTCCAGTTTTCAAAGTTGCAAAGCATAATAATAATCCCCAAACAAAAATGATGCAACTTCGAAAACCTTGGGTAAAATGACGAAAAAAAAAAAAATGTATATCTCGCTAAACAAACTCGACTCGGAGGGGAATTAGTCTTTGAAACATTTTATAATCTAATAATCATGAGAGAGAGAGAGAGAGAGAGAGAGAGCGATGAAGGTAATTACGAAGAGAAAAAGAAAGACTAATGGTGCCTCGAGGAGAGAGAGAGAGAGAGAGAGAGAGAGAGAGAGAGAGAGTGACGGGGGAAGAAAGTCGATGGCATTAATGGGAAATTCATCCGTTTATACAAATTCATTCGTTTATAGATTAGCGAATTCAACCCTCTGCTAACTAGAAGAATTATTCCGCGCCACTGACACCAATTCGTCTTCCTTTTTTACCCTCCCCGTTGATTGGCGGAAGGACAACAATTAAAATCTTTCAACATCATGCCATAATTCCGCGGGGGGAACTCGGTGGAATGTATCATGTATGCAGTCATTAACATACCTTTATTGTCTTTGATGTTTCTGGATGCAATTTATGCTTCTGGGAAACTTTCGGAAATGCTGCTTTTTTTTTAATTTATTTTTTTTATCCGAGGATGATGGAGATTGCTATCGCGTATTGACATCGCCACATAATTCACGTGTCCTCTGTGCATGAAGTTATCATTTTCTTCTTTTAATTTTTTTTTCTTGGGATTATGTTTAAAGGGGAGTAA
>NC_087207.1:39236412-39258912 GCF_015104395.2 Macrobrachium nipponense | reverse complement strand
GTGTATACAAACTTTATGGCTACATAGAAACAAACACACATACACACACGCGCACCATTTTTTAGATGAGTAATTATTGTAATTTGATTTTATTGTAATTTTCTGCTTGAAAATGGGGCTGGTCCCCGAAACGTCGCGTTGAATAAACTACGCCAATATGAAACAAACGTCTGTATTTCAACCCTTCCCGCTATATACACACGTATGTATACACATACACACACACACACACACAAACACACACACACACATATACATATATATTTATATATATATATATATATATATATATATATATACTATGGTATTTATACACACACACACACACACACACACACCATAAATATAAAAAATATATAACATAAATTAGATATACTATATATAAATATAATATAATATAATATAATATATTATATAATATATAATATATAATTATATATATATATATATATATATAATAAATTAAATATATATATATATATATATATATATATATGTATACACACAAACGTAACCTGACATGTAAATAAGCGTCAAGCTGAACTCTCATCACAATAAATCCTCTGAGGGCAGAGGCATCCAGAGAGATGAGCACACCTCGCTCTCTCTCTCTCTCTCTCTCTCTCTCTCTCCTCTCTCCCTGTGGCTTTGCCCTCGCTTTGTGTGTTTGGTATGTGGGATACGAGAATTCAAAGGAAGAGAGAGAGAGAGAGAGAGAGAGAGAAGGTTTGGAACACAGCGCCGAGGCCAAGACCTAAGGGGTGTGGGGGTTTGCCCTGGGCGGGGGGAGGGAGGGGGGCGTTTGGTTGTTTCGGTGGTGGGAAGGGGGTGAGGGGTGGGTGGGAGGGGGTTTAAGGGACCAGTCGCATGAGGTGCTTCCGACTGAAAATTAATGTTGGGACTTATACACGTTGCCTAATTTGGCGTCCTATTCACCCAAACACGGAGATGCAACATCCAATGTGAGGTGAACAAATGAACGGTGTGTGTGAGAGAGAGAGAGAGAGAGAGAGAGAGAGAGAGAGAGAGAGAGAGCAGCCTCGTCAAATGCGAAGTCACGGAATCCCCAATCAAAAAGATTTGAAGTAAAAAGCATTGTTTTTCATAAATGCCAGGCGGAAACGGAATGATAACTGAGAGAGAAAGAGAGAGAGAGAGAGAGAAAGAGAGAGATTTACATAATACAGTCACGTAATGTCAAGCTGTAAAAAAAATATATATGTATGAGACAGTTTTAACATAAATGAATGATTTTCAAGAAAACAGTATGACTGGCATAAAAAAGAGAGAGAGAGAGAGAGAGAGAGAGAGAGAGAGAGAGAGAGAGAGAGAGAGAGAAAGAGAGAGAAACCTCCTTCAGCAGAGTAATAATATGCAACATTGCGTTACAAATAAAACCATAAATCCATCATAAATGAACGGTATTAAATTTGATGTTCTTGAATCATCTGCAGGAATTAAATAAACAGAGCGTTTCATGGTACAATTCGCGGTTCGTCCGGGAAGAGATATTGTCCCAACTAGCAATCTCTGAGCAGGTCACGTAATGGCCACGGGGAACTCTTACATTTTTTCTATTTTATTTATCATCAATTACTCATTACACAAACACGCACACACATATATATATTTTTTCTTTCTTTTTTGGCAGAGGTGTTGTTTATGAACAACATATATATGTATTTTTCAATTCTAATTCAAGGTAAATAGTAAATCTCTCTCTCTCTCTCTCTCTCTCTTCTCTCTCTCTCTCTCTCTCTCTCTCTCTCTGTATATATATATATATATATCTATATATAATATATATATATATATATATATATAGTATATATATATATATATATATATATATGATATATATATATATATATATATATATAGATATATATATATATATATATATATAATATATGTATAATATATAATATATCTATATATATAGAGTAATATTTTATATATTTATTTATATATGATATAATATATATATATATATATATATATATGATATATATATATATTATCCATATAAATATGTGTGCATATACATATGTGTATATGTACACATATATTTAGTATATGTATGTATGTGTGTATTTACATATACAACAAACGTCTTAGGGATTTCTTCACGTCTGTAAGATTGTTTAGTATTCCGCTGCCCCAGAGGATTAACTTTTGCCGTGGCTCCTGATTCCAGAGGGGAGCTTGGATTCCCACCCCACCAACCAACCGACCCCCCGACCCCACTCAAAAAAAAACGTGGTGTTACATAAGCAAGGAACTAAGGAATGTGTCAGAGATACACCTTTTCTTTTCTGGGTACTAGGATCTCACCTTACATGGATTTTTTTCAGTATTTCTTTTCATTTTTTATTCTTTGAAGATTTTTGTTGTTGTTGTTTATTTATTATTATTCCCCTGCTTTCTTTCTAATTTTAATGCTGTGATGCAGTGAAAAGTCAACAAAAAACGAAAACTTCACTATCATTATTTTTGTTTGAAACGACTATTTTCTAAACCTTCGTATAACATGAACACAAAACCCTCACTTCTCGAAACTACTTAAAACTGCCGTTTCAGTAAAGTTTACGTGAGGCCATCAGAGCTATATATAACCTATGCAAAAACCAGCTACCTCTAAGAATCTTTATACAGTAAGACAGTTTTTCTAACCTTTACACCTCATCTACAGTTAATGTAACCAATGCAAAAAACTATAGTTCCCAGAATTATTGCATAGAACCCCAATACTACAACCTTAACTTATAACACCTTGTCTATATCTTATGCATAATGCTGGACAGAAAAAAAAAAAAAAACTATTCCCATGTACAATACAACTGTTTTTAAAATATTCAATAAAGCAGACAAATTCTATAACCTATGGACAATATCACTGCTCATAGAAAACCCGGTAATTTCCATAACTTTTGCATCAAACTATGATTTATGTAACATTTTAGATGAACGATCTTTTTTGGTAACCTCTTCAGAGTGTCATTTTTATATGGCCTTTTGGACAAAGCGGAAATTTCCATAACCTTTGTAACATGCAATTCTGTAAAATGACGTCTTAGGCACAATGGCAATTTATTCAGATCTTGCACTATACAAGAGTTTCCAAAGCCTTTGGTGCTCTAAGGGAAAGAACCTTTCAATGTATCAAGATCATCAAAATAGAAAATAAAACATGCAAACATCTCGCATAGACGTTTCCAAAATTGATTACATCCTGGACTAAAAAGATGGGTGATTAAGTAATGAATTGCTTTAATTGGTTTGACGACATGTGTGGTTATGGACGACGGAGCTAAAATGAGCCAAACGAAACGCGTTTTAAAGATCGTAACATAAAAATCGTTTGTTTATGGTTCCCTTCTTAGACTGTAGGAACGTTGAAAGGTTGACTTATACCAAAGGTTTCTAAAAGATTTAATACTTTTTCTATTGACCAACGCAAAACCTTTGCTACATTTGTTTATATCAATGATCTTTCACAATAACCAACACACTTGGTTTTCATTTCGTCACCAGCCATGGGCTGATTCTCGCCCCTTTTCTGTAGCATTGCACCAAGCAGTTTGTGTACTGAAGCCAAATCATGCAGAGGAATTTGGCACCAGTAGAGAGTTTCACAGATACTGAATTGAATTCAATATAGGATTTAGGCCAAAATTCAAGCACTGGAACCTATGAGATCATTCAGTGCTGTAACGGAAATTGACATTTCCTATGACTATGATTCAATCGTTAGGGGAGGATGGGAAGCAAGAGGGAAGAACGAGAATATGAAAGGAGGTACAGTGAAAGGAACGAAAGGGGTTGCAGCTAGGGGTCGAAGGCATGCTGCAAAGAACCTTAAGTACCGCCTACGGTGTACCGCACTGATGGCATTATCCTCCTACGGGGTTTTCGAGAGGTTTACACCAGCATAAAGAAAGACACTGCATGCACGAGGCTACATTTTTCACCAATATGGTAAAAATAATGCTGAGAAGTTATTCACAAATGCAGGAAAAATACTATCCACACAATTCAGCATTTCTCACCATTATAAAATCTGCCACTAAGCGGAATATTTTGCCCCAAAACATAAAAAAAGAAAAATATTTTCATATGGTGCAAGTTAAAAAAAAAATTGACACCGAAAATCAAGCTACCAAAAATTTGCTCAGGTGATAGCACCTGAGGTTGTCAGTTGAGAGAACACAGGTAAGAACATTTGATCGTTCTGTAACAATGCAGGTGGCGTTAATTATAAACCCTTCCAACAATTTTGGGAGGTTAATTACTTGGGGTTGAAGAAACCCTCTTTAGCTACTGCACCTGTCGTTGTAAACAAATGCAGAAGTTGGGTTAATTATACGACACTACATTATTGGCTTCTCACAACAATAGTATCACGCTTAGTGTAATGAGAGAGAGAGAGAGAGAGAGAGAGAGAGAGAGAGAGAGAGAGAGAGAGAAAGGGCCCTTCAAATATTTGGTACTATGGAACTTCATAGTTTTCATTTCATTAATGAAAAGAGAGGGAGAGAGAGAGAGAGACTCATATTTTTGTCATTGTGGAGCTTCATAGTTTTCAGTAATTGATAAAAAGAGAGAGAAAAGAAAAAGAGAGAGAAGAGAGAGAGACGAGAGAGAGAGAGACTCATATTTTTGTCTTGTAGCTTCAAGTTTTTAGACAAGATAAAAAGAGAGAGAGAGAGAGAGAGAGAGAGAGAGAGAGAGAGATTTCACGTTACCACCTCGATTTTAAAGCTTACTAAGAGTTCGCATAATGTTCTGGATCTTAGCTGTAATGTTGCTTAACTCCTGCACTCTCCCTGGTTTTAAATATATATTTTTTCTTTTTACCTAACAGCTTCCTGTCTGTTGTTTTTGATGCGATATCTTCTCTCTAGCCTATTCTATTTCACATCTCCGTATTTGTTGAGGAGTTAGAACAGAAATGGTGCCATCTGAAAAATATTCCTCTTCTTTTATTTTTATTCTTATACGAGCTTACATAGTGAGAAAAGTGAAGGATGCCTAAGGAGGCAGGATGCAACCCGGAACCCCACACTATAAATGCCACCAAATCGAATAGGATGACTGAGATAGAATTTTTTTAAATTATTATTTTTTTTTCAATGTTATCATTACTTGTGAAGAGCGACGATACGTGTAATATTGAGATGAGTGGTACAGCGACTGCAGGCGCCAACGAACCGCTGATGAGTCTTCAGATATTGTGAAAAGTTTTCTCAGTGGAACTTGCGCCCTTGATTTAGCAGCTACAAGAACATAAAGCAGATTCATAACTTAAATATTCAGAAGACCAGGCACCTTTAATTATATCAGTTCCTGAGATTTAAAAGCTCCTCGTTGGCCGAGTGGATTTCGCGCTCGGCTACCAATCCGGTGGTCCGAAGTTCGATTCTCGGCTCGGCCAACGTGGAACCAGAGGAATTTATTTCTGGTGACAGAAATTCATTTCTCGATATAATGTGGTTCGGATCCCGCAATAAGCTGTAGGTCCCGTTGCTAGGTAACCAGTTGGTTCCTAGCCACGTAAAAATATCTAATCCTTCGGGCCAGCCCTAGGAGAGCCGTTAATCAGCTCTGTGGTCTGGTAAAAGTAAGATATACTTAACTTAACCTGAGATTTAAAGGCGAAACAATGACGCAATTCTCGGCCTATAAATTGACTAGTGATCCGAAAACCAGGCCAAGCCGAAAAATGGTGCAGGAAAAGTTATGGCCAAATTCAAAGGAATATATCAAAATTTTTTTTATCAAAATCAGACGAAATGCTGCATTACTGAATTATATTGTGACCTTGAAAAATAGGCCAAGGTCAAACATAGTTGGAAAGATCATCTCGAACTCTTACATTTACCCTCTAAGTTTCATCAGACGCAAAAGAAATACAATGTTGACTTTCAAACTGAACTGTCCTTAAGAAATAGGTCACTAGCATCTGGGAGGACAATAACCAGCCACAAAGGATACTTAGTAATGAAGTTAATGATACCACCGAAAGTGACAACTATATGTGAGGCGAGTCTCTTTCTTTTCTAAAAAAAAAAAACAGTAGCAGAGAATGAACAAACAATAATACAAAGGGATGGCCGAAAGAAAGAATAATTGTGCAAAGGAATAGCTGAACAAAAGAATGAATGAACAAAAGGTCTGGAACCACCTGTCCCACCTGTCATCCCAACAACATGTCAGAAATGTGGAAGATTTTCGAGCCATGAAATATTAGAAAAACAAATAATTGTGACAAAAGCAGTCTATTATCGGGCGCTTGTGTAATACAGAATGGTATCAGTGGATATTGCCTATTATCTTTGGTTTTATTTTTTTATCATGTTATCTTATGTATCTACACTGTATCTTATTGTATATTCTTTGTATATTCCATGTATATGGCATTGAGCTGAAAATAAAAATTATTATTATTATTATTATTATTATTATTATTATTATTATTATTATTATTATTATTATTAACCAGTTATAAATTGCATATAAAGTATGATCATTTGAATTCTATGATACACCGTATTGTCTGCTGTTGGTCATTTGCTGAAGATAGAAATATCCATAAGAAGAAAATAGCAATTTAAAATCCAAGGGCTTACCTATAGTCCCCAAGAACATGGCGTATGACAGAATGGAATACATAATCGACGAAGTCCTGGGAATGCAGACGAACCAAAATAATTTTCTTGTTGGCTAGTTGTTGTCTTTTTCCTTCTTTCTCCTCTTTCGATTGCCTTTTCCTAACCTAGTCTCTCTTCTTCCCCTCTTCTCCTATTACCCAACGCACCTTCTGGGAGTGACAAGAGAGAGTTGTGTGAGAGGGAGAGAGAGAGAGAGAGAGAGAGGGAGAGCGGGGAGTAGAGAGACACCAACACTCCAGATCAGAAACGCGCCTTCAACGGCCTCTCTCTCTCTCTCGAGGGGGCGACCAAGTTTCAACAACTATGGGACAACAAACGCACTTAGTTCGAATACATTGGAGCCGATGCTTACAAGTCCTGGACTGAGAAGGCGACCCCTTATTATCTCGCTCTCTCGTCACTCTTTCTCTGGCCCCTCTCTCCCTCTTTCTCTCTCTAAATCTCTCATGCTCGTTCCAGCAGTCGACGAGGTCGCTAATCGTCTCTTTCCAGATGCCGGAAGGGCTTTGTTTTTTTCTTTTCATATAGGCATGTCGACGGTTTCGTGTCTTCTTCTGTCTGGAAAACTTCGCGTCTGCTGCTTCTCCAGAAATATATTTTTCTTCTTAAAATAGAGAAAACGGTTTGAATTCTACCAGTTTTTTATTTTTCAATGAAAGGGCTATGTATACATCACTCGGATCAAAATGAGTATGTTTTGAAACTCATGTTTCTCATCACGACGCAAGAATGTACATCACTGATATTGGACACTGTCACACTTCTTTTTTTTTTTAAGAAAATATCCGCAGACGCTCCACGTTTAGTTGTTGCTCCCTTTAGAGAACCAGCATCAAGCTCCTGTGAAAGAGAAAAGAACAGTATGTAATATGTGACAGGAAAACGAACCTAAAGTAATGAAATAAAATTTTTTTAAAAAGTTCAGGATGTAGGAACAATTAGGATTCTTGTTTTCTTTGTATTGATTTTTTTGAACTTAATGATTATATGGATGCCATTATCATAACAACAACAACAACAACAACAATAATAATAATAATAATAATAATAATAATAATAATAATAATAATAATAATCTCATGATCCAGCGAATGAGAATTCAGCTCTCACAAGACAGAGCACACGGGACACTATAAATACTGTCTAATGACCTCATTCCGATAGTAATAATAATTATATTAGAAATAAATAGAAAAATGAATAAATATCAAGACCTGAAAATAGAAATAAGAAGGATATGGAATATGCCAGTGGAAATTGTACTCATAACCATAGGGACACTAGGCACGATCCCAAGATCCCTGAAAAGGAATCTTGGAAAAACTAGATGCCGAAGTAGCTGTCCAGGACTCGTGCAGAAGAGTGTGCTCCTAGAAACAGCGCACATTTAAGAAAAATGATGGACTCCTAAGGAGGCAGGATGCAACCCGGAACCCAACACTACAAAAACCACCCAGTTGAATGGGATGACTGTGATATATATATATATATATATATATATATATATATATATATATATATATATATATATATATATATATATAAATATATAAATATACTTAAAAAATCACTGTAGATGCACGTGACTTCATAAATAAGCGAATCCCACAGGAGTAAAGACGAAAGCGCTTGGATTTCTGACTACTATTTTCCTGTGGGATTCGTAATATATATATATATAGATATATAATATATCTAAATATATATATATATTATTAATATATTAATGGATATATAATATACGTAAATATATAAGTATATAAATAGATAATTCATATATATATATATAATTGTTATATATATAGAGATATATAAGGGAAGTATATTATCATATATTATATAGTATATATATATATATGAGAATATATATATATAGTATATATACTATATATATATATATATATACACGTATATATGCATACATATATAGATTATATAATATATATATATATATATATATAATATATAATTATATATATATATGTACGTAACATATATCTATATATATATATATTATATATACATATATATATATACATATATATATATATATATATATATATATATATATATATATATATATATATATATATATATATATTATATATATATATATATATATATTATCATTATACTACTAACCTGTTAGCAGTCATTAATAAAATTATTGTACAATTGTGAGCAAAATGCGTTACCACCTTGGGCCATTTTCCTACTGGACTATCGCCTACCAACTTTCAACATTTCAAGAAAATCCATATACACGAACTCAAGTTCTGAAGGAAAGTAGAGCTTAGATTTATGGGGTGTACTCGAATAAATTCAAATCTTTAGACAGGTCAATGCAAGGGCCCTCTCCGTCACTATCTTGTTTTGATTAAACTGTCTTGATTTGGACGTCTATGTCCATCTTTTCCGACTTGAATCATCCAACACGTCATATTTGTTTTTTATTTTATCTTTTTTCTTCTGGTCTGGGATAGAAAACGGAACTTGGTTGCCGTCCACTTGGTCGTTACTCTATTATTATTATTAATTATTCAGAAAATGAACCCTAGTCCTATGGAACAAGCCCACAGGGGCCACTGACTTGAAATTCCAGCTTCCGAAGAATACGGTGTTGGTTTAAAGGAAGTGTCATTGGGTAATAAGAAATGCAGAGAGTAAATCAGTCATTAGACAGGAAATAATAAGTTAACAAATGAATAAATACATAGATGAAAATGTCAGTCTATTATTTCAATATACAAGAAGAATTGTAAGGCAGCAGCACGAGAAGCTTCCAAGGAATATGTCGTTAGTTTAAAAGAAGTGAAAGAGAAAAATAGTTATTAGAAAAGAAAAAATTGGTTAACCAATGAACAAATATATAGATGAAAATGTAAGTAGATTATTTAAATAACAAGGACAATTTTAAGGCAGTAATACCGAGATGATGGTACCAAACAAACTTTGAGCAATGAGGAAAACACTGAGAAATTCCAACGCAGAGAGGTAAAGAACAAAAAGTCTAGATTATTAACGAAACGAGAGAGAGAGAGAGAGAGAGAGAGAACGATTTCACTACTTTATGATTTATGCAACAGTCATTTCTGGACCAGCCCTTGGGTCATACAGCCTTCATAGTGAGTTTCTAGGTTTCTCTGTTGTTAACAAAGCCCTTGCCACCTAACGTAGGCTTAATTAAACCTTACGTCTCCTCTGCCTAACGCGGCAGAGAGAGAGAGAGAGAGAGAGAGAGAGAGAGAGAGAGAGAGAGTGTGTGTGTGTCCAAGGCTCTTGACAAGGATGGACTTCAGTCCCTCCTCTACTGACTCTCCTCGACTCGTTCAGTGAGATAGTTCGGTCACTCGAGTCAGGACTCGTTCATTAAGATACTTTGATATTTCGCTGACAATAAAAATAGCATTCTCTTCCGTAACACATCCAACGAGAGCGTTTGTTGCTGTTTGACAGAAGGAACGCGTTTCGTCCAATTGTAGTTAGTTCAATAACATTCTGACAGTTTCCACAAGGCTTCGAAGGATTGTTCTTCAATAGTCGTGTTCTTCAGGGGAATTAAATGAGTAAATTTTTCAGAGACAGAGAGAGAGAGAGAGAGAGAGAGCCCGTTTTACTCTTCTGTGGCAAAATATGAGTCTTATTCTTCTCTCTCTCTCTCTCTCTCTCTCTCTCTCTCTCTCTCTCTCTCTCTCTCTGAATGCAAAATTTACTCCTTTAATTCCCCTAGAAGGACACGACTTTTGAAGCACAATTCTTCGAAGCCTTGTGGAAAATATTGTCAGATACGAAACCGGATGTCATGGCTTCGACTGAAAGGGAGGACTAGCAATCAAAATTTGGACTAAGAAAAATAAATAAATAAATAACTTTATTTTACTGTTATAAGAAATAATGAAAAACATTGGAATACCACAGCAACTCGATAAGATTAGCTGGATTTTCAATAAAGAGACATTACATGCGAAGTCTTGGATCTAAAAAGATGTAATGGATGTTGCTGTTAAGGGAGTGAATCTGATGTTATGCCTGGGAATGCATGAATCTAATGCAATGCACAATGCATTCGCCGAGGCTCAACGCTGGCTGGAAAGAGTAATGCATTGCATGACGAGGTGTGATGACCCTAGAGAGCAAAATTATTTTCATCAAAGTATTCGAACATGATGGATCATGCAATAAAAAAAGAAAAAAAAGATGGCAAAACTGTTTGGCAACACTCCCCTGTACGAGCAATTAGCTCAAAAACCGAAGGAAACCAACAGCCATATGGGATTAAGATTAAGTTTTCTAGCTTGTAGAATGTTTCGTCTAAGCATAAATAAGTACTAAATCCAATACTAGGAGCTTTCAAACAATACACTGAACCAAGTTTACTAATTTAATCAACTGTTTACATTAAAGTTAGGTAATATTTTGCAATTGTTTACATTAAAATTCGGTAATATTTTGCAATTGCTTACATTTAAATTAGGTAACACTTTGCAATTGCTTACATTGAAATTGGGTAATATTTTGCAATTGTCTACATTAAAATTAGGTAATATTTTGCAATATTTGCATTGAAATTAGGTAATATTTTTCAACTGTTTACATTAAAATTTACATTAAAAATCGGTAGTATTTTGCAATTGTTTACATTAAAATTCGGCATTATTTTGCAATTGTTTACATTAAAATTAGGTAACATTTTGCAATTGTTTGCATTGAAATTAGGTAATATTTATCAACTGTTTACATTAAAATTTAAATTAAAAATCGCAAATATTTTGTAATTGTTTACATTAAAATTCGGTAATATTATGCAATTGTTTACATTAAAATTAGGTAATATTTTTCAACTGTTTACATTAAAATTAGGTAATAATTTTCAACTGTTTACATTAAGATTAGGTAATATTTTTCAACTGTTTACGCAAAAGTTAGGTAATATTACCTAATTAAAATTAGGTAATATTTTTCAACTGTTTACATTAAAATTCGGTAATATTTTGCAATTGTTTACATTAAAATTAGGTAATATTTTTCAACTGCTTGCATTAAAATTAGGTAATATTTTTCAGAGGTTTATATTAAAATTAGGTAATATTTTCAAACTGTTTACATTAGAATTAGGTAATATTTTTCAACTGCTTGCATTAAAATTAGGTAATATTTTACAGAGGTTTACATTAAAATTAGGTAATATTTTCCAACTGTTTACATTAGAATTAGGTAACATTTTTCAGGACGACGTTCATAAGCTTTATACTCAAAGATTCTTTATTCATACACTTCAAAAAAGCTTTGATTATAATACATGACGACTAAACTGATTTCTTTGAATGTTAGTTGGTTTCTTAGAAAAGGACAAACAATATCCTAACACGTGACTTTCACTGACATGAGACAAAATATATATAGGCGTCTGGAAATAGATTATGACCAAAGTTAAATTTCCTAGGCCCACAGAGGCAAAAATATGTTTATCCATGTTTGCTTCTTTTAGATTTGAACAGCCAACAGTGACTACGACTCTAGTAGACAAATTCTTACTCATTGGACAACAACTTTTATGTATGTCGCTAAAAAAGTGTTTATACGTAGATATGTACGCTCCATGTTTCTGTATTTAATTATTTATTTACTTATACGTGTTCCTATATCTATTTGCATTTCTCATTTGATTTAATTATAATTAAATGTCTTCTTGCAGGCATTTGAAGTCTATACTATTAAAACTAACTGGTTAGGTAATCCTTTGTTATTAATACTAATGAAAATCATGTGATCTGGATTTTTTTGTATAGCTTTAATGGCAAAATTAAAAATCTATGTAGTTTTTTCGCCTGAAAATTTACTAATCCCCAATAATAAAAAAAGAATTATATATATACATATATATTTAACGTGGCTATTTATATACATACATACATACATACAAATACATATATATATATATATATATATATATATATATACACACATATATATATATATATATATATATATATATATATATATATATATTATATATATATATATTTTTTTTTTTTTTTTTTTTTTCCTCAAAAATTTCATGGCTCATGTAGGTTGCATTAGCTGAATATATACCAAAGTGGATTAATAATAATAATAATAATAATAATAATAATAATAATAATAATAATAATAATAACCCAGACTTGTCTGTAGACGTCTGTTGAGGAATTTTGCATCCTTAACGGTTTGTTTCTCATTAGCGTCTATACATCTCAAATCATTACATAAATGCAATAAACACCCACGAACGCGGAAGGTAAAAGCCAGCGAAGACGAGATTTTACGGCGCCACCCACGAGTGAGAAAGCCAGCCATGCGAGTTCGCCCCGTATGGCACCATTCGAGAGATGCATAACTTGCCATACAGTGAAGAAGAGGCACTAGCTCAAGCCTCTCTACTGGCACCAATCTCTTCAAAGAGAAATAGTGCCATTTTTATGACCCGGTTTCAAACCCCCTCTCTAGCTATTTGCCGTCATGGCTGCGTGAATATCTATTTCTCTTTTTATATCCTTTCGTTTTACCTACCGCTCCACGTCCTCCGATACCTTCCCATCCCCCTCTTACCCACACCTACCCTTCCCCCCTTCTCTTAAACTGCTGTCCTATTAATCAGGGGTTGGTTCAGCTGGGTTCTTCAAAGGGAGCAGAAAACTGTCTTCCGATATTTTTTTTTTTCGCAGGTTGCGTTGTTGATTTTAAGGGTACTGGTCAAATTATTTTGTTTATCGTTGCCTTTTATTCTTAACGATACTGCTTTGCTCTCCAGGAAAGTTCAGATTTTGGAATGATTCAAGCTGTGGTATTTATATACATACATACATACATATATATATATATATATATATATATAATATATATATATATATATATATATATATATATATATAATATTCTCATTCTCTTAAGATTCCTGCGAAATCCAGATAAAAAGGAAAGGAAAATGTTGTAAGAAATCGAGAGTAAAAGGTCGTACTGAAATTAATTCAAGGATAACAACAGCGAAGTAAAATGAGAGAGAGAGAGAGAGAAAGGTGTTCTACATCGAAATAAAACCAAATAACGAAAGCTAGGAGGCGCCTCTTTTCGCGTGTACTTTTATATAAGCAAAATGGGGAGGTGGCCCATTCATTCCTGTAAGAGGTGAAAGCCATTCTCTTTATTGTCCTCCGGAGATTTTCCTTCGAAATACTTCGTTGCAGGATTCGCTTTCTGTGTCCCTGAATGGATGCTTAGATCTCTGTGTTCTTGTGTACGTTTGTCGAGGAAATGAATTCGGTGATTTGTTGATCCTGTTGAAACTTGAACTTAAAGGCCAAAACTAGTACTAAAACACCGAAACTAGTATTACTATAGTAGATTCACATCACCCGTACATCTGATGTTAAGGCCAGTCCCTTACGACGCTCCTGATTGGCTGTTGATAAACCGATCACAGGGCTGGAAACTCTTAGTCTCTCTCGAGAGTTCACATAGGCAGAATGTATATTCTACCTCTCCTGAGGAATACGTCTTTCAATAACATCCCTCAGGAGAGGTGGAACATACATCCGGCCTATGTGATCTCGAGAGAGACTGAGAGTTTCCAGCCCTGCGACTGGCTTATCAATAGCCAATCAGGAGTGTCGTAAGGTGATGTGAATCTACTATAGTACTATTAGTAATAAAACACCGAAAATAGTGCTAAAATGCCGAAACTATACTCTGTTTTTTACCATCTGTCCATCCGCCTGTGGTGTTTTCGCATGGTAACACTGCGTCCCGGGCTTTAAATAGTTACACTATGTGTAAGTTTTAGGTAAATAAAAGGATATCTGGGTGTACATTTACAAATGAAAAGTGTTTTAATAATTTACTGTATGCTATTTACACCGTTAATATTCGAAATAGGATATCATTTAAAGCCCGGGACGCAGTGTTACCATGCACAAACACCACAGGCGGATGGAGAGATGGAAAAAAATAGAGTATAGTACTTCTTTTCTTAGCAATCCATTGGTCTATTGAATGAGTTTTAATAATAATAATAATGAGAAAGAAAGAAAAAAAATTATAACTATCAAGACCTACAAAATAGAAATAAGAACGATATGGGATTTGCTAGGCACGATTCATAGATCCCCGAAAAGGAACCTGGAAAAACTAGATGCAGAAGTAGCTCCAGGACTCATGCAGAAGAGCGTGCTACTAGAAACGGGGCACGTAGTGAGAAAAGTGATGGACTCCTAAGGAGGCAGGATGCAACCCGGAACCCCACACTATAAAACACCCAGTCGAATAGGACGACTGTGATTGAAAATTTTATTATTATTATTATTATTATTATTATTATTATTATTATTATTATTATTATTATTATTTGTAAGAGGAAATCCCGAGAAAATAATCATTCTTTAAGTCCATCAAAGCAGGTGTCAAAGTCATATTTCTCTCTTCACTGTCCCTATCTATACCTTGATAACTAGTGACGTATCATATTTATTATAATTCATATTATAAGCTTAGATTTCCTCTCGTAAGGCGGTTCATCAATAAACATAATCTGGGATTATCTATTCTGGTGTTTAAGAACTTACTTAAATTGTTATCAAAGGGTTGGTTCTAGATTTCAAAATATTATCAGGATGAGCTTGTAAAAGTGATCCTTATCATCCTCACTTTAAGGCGATTCCAATGCTAACTTATCTTTTTTTTATTCATGAGGAAGAATCTAACCGACATACAAATATCAGCGTAAAAGTATTGCATTCTCTCGACCCTCATACAATGGGAAGTCAAGGATATCCTTTGAATCCGGAAAATAATAAAGGAAAATACGTTGATTTTAAGCATTGTCATCAATACTGTACGTTTTTGGTTCCCAGGTAAATAGTCTTAATTGCGTTTGCAGTCTGATTTCTCTAAGGAGCCTTCTTAGCGAAGAAGCTGAAGTTAACGAAATAAAGAGAGAAAAGTGGATATATCATTATGATCATCCTAATTGACAACTGCAACGATATCTTATTTTTGAATTTCCATTTTTAAATGACTGTAATATTGTGTATTACAGAATTTTGCTTTTACAAGTAAACATCCTTTTCGGTTAAATATTTGATAATCATGATACAATCATTGTAAATATGACACTATAATAAGATAGAGCACCATTTTTATGATTAGAAATAATAATCATAATAGTACTGTCTTTATTATAGTAATAGGAATTATTATGCTAATAATCTACTATCATTATAAAACACGATATTAATACTAATTATAACAATATAGAATCAACATTATTATCATGATATTAATAATGATAGTAAACATGAACAACAAATCTCACATTTCATTATAATAACAAGTATAGCAATCACAATCATGATGAAGATTGTTACACTGGAGAGTAACCATACCAATAACAATCCATTACACAATCAAGTCCAAAGCGAAGTAAACATGACCTTTCAAAACAATGACGAGGTCAGACGATTAGAACATAAAAGCAGATGATATTATACATATGAATTCGAGAGTGCTCTTCCGTAATCATTTCATTCTCGTAATTCTATCATATTTTCGTTTATTGCCTCATGTTTTTTCGGTTTATATTTTTCTTATGCGTTAGCCATTCCTTCAAGTTGTATGCATTGAATTTGGTTCAGGTTTTATAGTTAAATGCATGCTGGAAATACTCATATATTTTTCTAGGAGTCTCCTTTCGAATGTTCTTAACTATTCTCAGTTATCTTCTTTCCTTTTCCTTTAAGAGTTGTCTGTTTCAGCGTTACATAAAGAATATTTGCGGCTCAAGATGCATGATTGCATGCAATTCATACGCTGGAAATTCTGATATTTCTGCGTCCTGAGGAGATCTGCCTCACTTCTGAAAGCAAAAGCATATAATGCTTTAATGCATCCTGCGCAAATAAATCTTGAGAAGTAATATTCGGGAACAATATTCATATTTGCATTTTTACTGATTTATGGGAAGTTCAAGGGCTTACGATAATGTTTCGAGTTCAAGTGCATTTCTGATGTCTTTTGTTTTTAAACATTTTCCGCTTTTTAGTATTACCTTGTTTGTTGTTTTCATTTTTACGCAGAAAATATGAAAGTCTGCCCTTCTGTTTCTCCATTGGTAAGTTCTCTTTTTAGGGATCAGTCTTCAAAATATTTTGTGCCATTGAATACTAAACGATCATGTACCTACTCCGGAATTGAATACTGAATTGAATAAAGTGAATTTAGGGCAAAGGCCAAGCGTTGGAACCTATGAGGTCATTCGGCGATGAAACGGAAATTGCAGAGAGGAGAAATATATTAAGAAGAGATTAGCAATGTTATTCAAACTGATATTGCTGAAGCGAGCTGTATTTAAAGTCTTTTATGAACTGACATTCTTCCATATCAGCGAATCAACTAGGAAGATATCTGCATACTTTTACAATGATGGATTAAAAAAAAAGTCAGGTACTAAGCAGGAACTAAATTACTGTTGTTGGATTAAGGCAGGCTTGTGCCAGTATGGGTTCTCGCTCACAGTTGCACATTGTGACACCTTAATAGGATGTGAGCATAATGTGCCACATCTCGAGGCGGAAGCAGAAGTTTCCTCCTCAATAAAATGTCATTTCTCTCAGTTTTCTAAAATAGGAAAACTACAGACGATGGTCAAAATCATCACCCACTTTTCGAAAGCTTGAAACGATAACTTCGAGGAACTGTGTCAGAAGGATGAAGTTTCCACGAGTTCGCTGACATCCAGGCACGAGAACAATTACTGTAATAAGGGCCTGTCCACACCAGCGGGAATGCCCGCCGGGCACTTCCGGCTGTTTATATTTTCTCTCGCTTCTGAAGCAGTGCTACCAGACAATCGCATCGTTCTGGCTCCATACTCGGTCGGTCAGTATAGTGGAACGCTTTATGGGAACAGTGTTTGCCCGTGGGGCAGCGCCTGCTAGTATGGCCAGGTCTTAACGGTAGCACAGATGAGATGGCGCACATAGATGACTCCCATGATCTCAGTAGGTGTTGAAAATTACCTGAATACAAATCAACTATGAAAAAAAGGTAGAAGTAAGTAATGTTCGTTGTATTAACTATGAAAAAAAGGTAGAAGTAAGTAATGTTCGTTGTATTAACTAACATCAAAAGTAACATATCTTGATATTTATTTTCTACGAGCTTGATGGCACACGCTATGCTGCGCTTGACCACGTTGCTGCCAGTCACATTGCCCCCTACCCTCCCGATCCCCTATTTAACCCACCCCACCCAGGGTGGACAAACAGGTTTGCATGAGGAGGGTGGATGTGTCATGTCTCCTCAACCCTCCTAATCCCCTTACCTAACCCGTCCCCACCCGGGTTGGACAAACATAAAAGAGCCACTCGGATTTTATTATAGAAGATTGCTCATCCAGATTGATTCGGTAGTCACGAGTTCAATTCCTCGCTCTGCCAATGTGGAATCAGAGGAATATATTTCAGGTAATTAGAAATTCATTTCTCGATATTATGTGGTTTGGATCTCACAACAAGCTGTAGGTCCCGTTGCTAGTTAACCAATTGGTTCCTAGCCACGAAAAAACATCTAATCCTTCGGGCCAGCCCTAGGAGAGCTGTTAACAAACTCAGTGGTCTGGTAAAACTAACGTACACTTTTATTAATTTTTTTCTTTTTGCTCATACAGATAATTGCTTGTAAAACTTTCGCAGTCATAAATTAAAACAGCTTTATAATTTACGTAACGCACAAAACCCAGTGCAAGCATAATTCACGATCATTTACTTTCTCCTCTCAATGACCAAGCGGACGTCGTTATGATTGGTCATGTATTTCACCCAAAGGTAGGTATCACCTCTAAGAACATCTTAGTTTAACCAGACCACTGAGGTGATAAACAGCTCTCTTATGGCTGGCCCGAAGGATTAGATATTTTTACGTGGCTAGGAAGCAATTGGTCACCAAGCAACGGGACCTACAGCTTATTGTGGGATCCGAACCACGTTGTATCGAGAAATGAATTTCTAATCATCTCCATAAAGAAATTCCTCTGATTTAACGTTGGCAGAGCAGCGGGTTGATTGAGCTCGCGACTGCCGAATCGGTAGACGAGAACGTAAACAGTTCGTCCAACGGAGTATCACCTCTAAAAAAAAAAACCTTCTCTATTTATGGCATACTTAAAGCTAAAGGAAACTGAATGACGAGGCGCGAAATCGGGTCGATTTTAAGAAATGTCTTATGAAAATGTAATATGTAGAATTTACTATGTAGATTTAATGCAAAATCATTATGATAATTAAATTAAGGTTTAAATAAAAAAATTGGAACTTTATTAAATATGATTATACTTTTAGGAAATAAAATTCAAAATATGTAATCTGTACAATTCATAATGTTAATATAATGTAAAATCATTACTTTATTATGTTAATATTAGTTAGAAAATTGTAACCCTCACCTAAAGGAAATTGTGGATAAACCACACTTTACATTACTCTTACTATGACTTAACTCTAAACTATTCCCTACTATGGTTAGTTAACTAACTGCTCTCACTCTTCTTTCATCCATCTGACCTATTAGCTAAAAAAAAAAATAAAATAAAAAACTCTCTTTCTCTCTCTCTCTCTGGGTGACCCGTGGTACGCGAACGACTGCTCGCCTGGAGAGGATCCGCTCACGACGGTAGTCTAACTCGCCCCCGGGGGGTGGGGGCCCAGTTAAACGAGACTAATCCGAGGTTTAAATGCAATCCATGAATAATTTATGCGTGTGTCCCACTCCTCCATCACCTATTTTTCTTCTTTTGCCTTCCCTCTTTCTTATTCCCTTTCCCTTCTCTAATTCATTACTCTCCATCTATTACTCTCGCCCGTTCCCTTTGTTCATTGCTCGGGTGACTTATTTCGTGCCAATTCTCCGCCCTTTTTCTCGCCGACTCTCACTCTCTACCTTCTGAATAATTAATGATCGCAACCAGCGACAAATGAGTCCCTCTTCTCCGTGTATTGAAAACTAAAAGCTGTTTGAACGGAGATGCAGAGCCCTGGGATCGTTCCCATAGCCAACCCCCTCCCATCTTTCCTCTGCCTTCCTGTTTAAACGATTCTCTTTCATTGCGGATTTTAATTACTGGTTTCTCCATTTATGATTTATTCTTCTTGTTTATTCGTTCAAATTAAGTGGATGTTGCGGTCAAGATAGCTTTTCTGATGATGTGTGTCCTGTCTCTTAGATGTAAGTATTTTGGCCAATGCTAAAATGTTTCTTCACTGGTAGAAGATCGTGCTTGTTGTAACGCCACATTTATATATCTTTATGTCAATCAATCATTCATTCTGTATGTGTCCGTTTTATGGGAATGCAATGATCTCCATCCCCTATTCTCTTTTTATTGCAATTTCATATTATTGAAGAGTAAAAACTAATTTTATCTCTCGGCCTCGCTTCATTGAAATAATGTAGAAATGAATCTCTCTCTCTCTCTCTCTCTCTCTCTCTCTCTCTCTCTCTCGTAAGGAGCGTGACTTCAATTCTCTCCAATCGCTCGGTGAAACATCCTTGCATTCGTGTTATGAAAATACGAGCCGATAATCTGTTCAAGGGATGACTACGAGCCTGCCATGTGAACATATAGCCAAAGCGTGTAATAATATCTGGTCTATTCTTATTTTCTGTCAACTGGGTTGGAGCTAAGAATCTACAGACAATTTATAGTAAGTGTCATATCTACTTTTTTTTTAAGAGATGCTGATTTTTTTATTACATAAAATAGGAAATGTTGATATCAGTAGCAATGATAATTAGGGTGATATTGATAGGAATGTTCAGAGATCGAATTATACATATGTAGACTCGGGGTTGATAACAGTTCATTTCAACTTGACTACCTCAAGTTCCTCGTTAAACGAGTGGTTTACGTGCTCGCCTACCGATTCGGTAGGCCCGAGTTCGATCCCCTGCTCTGCCAACGTGGAATCGGAGGAATTTGTATCTAGTGATTAGAAATTCATTCTTCGATATAATGTGGTTCGGATCCCACAATAAGCTATATTTCCCGTTGCTAGGTAACCAGTTGGTTCCTAGCCACGTAAAAATATCTAATCATTCGGGCCAGCCTTAGGAGAGCTGTTAATCAGCTCAGTGGTCTGGTAAAACTAAGATATACTTAACATCTACTTTACTACTAAAATTTCTAGATACCTAGGATTAGTGCTTGACTGCTAAAGTTCTAAGCCCTTTTACGTCAAGGAAGTTCAGTAAAAAAAAAAAAATATTCAGGTTCTTCTATGTGGAACCAGTTAGACTGTTGCTATCTTATTTCTCTTTTACAGGAACTATCTTGAAACAGAAAGGGAAAATCCCTTTTCTTTTCATTTTACTCGGGCCCTGTTAGACAGCTTGATTTTAGACTATTTCTGGTACTCACCACTAATCTTTAATCACTACTCGAGAGTAGGCCTACAAACAACTTTGTTGTTGTTGTTGGGGGCGCGGGGGGGGGGGGGCGATTGGGAAAGCCCTATGGGAGCTTAAAAAGGTCTGAAAAGGTGTTCCGGATTGAGTTAAAGATACAGGAATTTTAGGATAGGATATCCATTTCATTTAGTAGAATGAAAATATATAAAAAATATTATGCATGTTAAACAGCACGGAAAAATTATTTCTTATAAAATATACCGTATTTATTTTAATTTTATTTGGTGAAACAAAGAGCTCTGTTATACTAGGTGACCTCGTAGGATTAGGCGCTCTCCTCTTGCTCCTATGCTTGTAACCCGTACGAACAATCTTCCTCATGGCTAAACCCTCCCAAACTTCTTGCTGTTTCAGTTTCGTGTTTTTTTTGTTTTGTTTTTTTCAAGACCGGGTTAGAAACGGTCAGTAAGGTATCCGATGCATTGGGCTTTGGTCTTGAAAAAATGGAAATGATCGTAGATACCTGAAGAACAACAAATACGAGGAGACAACCTCGGATATATTTTGTTACTAACAAAGGAACAAAGAGACTTAGAGGAGCATAGACGGATGAAGGAGGTGTGGATGACACTCAGCAACAGGCCAGAAATAAGACGAAAAAGACGTTTACTTGTATGTCCCAAGAAAGACTGGAATAAAGGCGAAAAAGAGGGATTCTGCAGGATCACAAAGAACTGATGAAGGAAGAGTTGGGTTTACCAATGGATAAAAAAAAAGGGGTCAAAAAACTAAGATGAAGTTCACAATAGTCAAATAAAGACTGGGAGAAAAGTAACTTGTAACACTCTAAGGTTTAGAAAGAGGATAATAATTACCATCCTATCCGGCAGAGAGGATCAAATTGGGCGAGAACCATGAGCAGGAACGGGTGAGGGAGCAACTCATGAATTTCCTTACGTTACCTTTGATTTACGTTATATATATATATATATATATAGATATATATAATTATATATATATATATATATGTGTGTGTATATACATATATATATATATATATATATATATATATATATATATATATATATGTATATACACACATATATATATATATAATATATATATATATATATATATATATATATACTATATATATATATATATATATATATATATATATATATATATATATATATATATATATATATACATAGAAATGTAGAATCTACTGGTCATTTTTACCAGTTACATATGTAAATCTAATACCCACAATGCCTCTTAACTTCTCAAATTCTTTGCTCTTTTTAGATACGCTTGTCTCTACAAAGCCTCGAGATCCAACTTCAAAGAAATATGAAATAAATAATGATGTCCGGTTGCGGGAAACGAACCCACC